>NC_045563.1:40251106-40413606 GCF_009819795.1 Aythya fuligula
ACTAGTTAATTTTGCTTTTTTCCAAAAACATATTTATATTTTATGTCATTTCATTATGATCCTTTTAATTTACTCTGGGGGAAAGAAGAGTAGCATCCTTGTTCTAACACAAATTTTATTGACGTGTTACTTACATAAGATTCAGGATGAGTAACATACACATCTGCTATGGCTTGATTAATTCATGTATCTATGACACTATAAGTTTAAAGTTTATTCATAAAAGCAATCAAGGATGTTTATTGTTTAAAGGAATTGAATGGTCAGCTGATAAGCAATTGACTAATCAGGTTTTAGGCATATAAAAAGTATACTGGAGGGTCCATATGTTGGAATGGGAACCCATGATACATGGGCTTTTAGAGATACTAATTTCCAAGCAAGGGGACACATTTTGACTTCCTGAGAGTCAGTGTGTATAGCAAAAACTTTTTTCCTGTAGGAGTGAATAAGTATTTTATGATAACTTTAAATATTCTACTTTGTTTTGCATTATAAACATTCTCAGCAGCTTTTTGTATATCCTTTCACTACCACTATTTTGAAAGTCTGAATCATTAGTTGACTTGAATTTCCTGACAAACTCTACTTCAAAGTCAAGATTTTGCCTGCCTTTTATGAAGCTAAAGTCTCTGCCTTTTAATGTTGCGAAAAGCTATAGCTCCCTCTAAGAAGTCTATCTAACTACAGAAAATTAAAGTTTAGCCCTAAAGATGAATACAGTGTTTTTAGAGGCTGATCTCTTCTTCTATACCCTTTGATATATATATATATATATGCATATAGATATATATATACACACACACATAATGCTCAAGTCTTACAGTGCATAGTTTGAAGATGTACCTCATTCAAATGCACCTTTGTCGTGCACTTTTTTCACTTGGATACCAAAAAGCAATCTTGCATCTCACTTACTGAGATGCTTACTTACTTTCTCACTTATCTACATTGTTGTTGTTGTTTTTGTTGTCTTATCTACTACTTGAACTGCCTCAAACTCTCAAAATATTCTGGACATGTGCTTTTAAGCCAATCATAATTCTAGTGTGTGAATGCTGAAGTTTCTAGTGCCATTCACCTAAGAATAGTAGCTTTTGAAGGTTAATATAGTTTCATTTCTCATGTAATTAGAAAAAATATTTGAGAGGAGAGATGGTGATACAATCTTACTAGCTTTGTGTATTCTGATTACCTGAAAAAGAAGTAGAAAATCTGTACTAAATATTAATTTTGAATGCAGATGGAAAGAACAAAAACTAATTTGCTATTACATTTCCTGCTTTTACATCAACACAAAGTAAATTTAATTTTTAATCAAAAGAGCAAAATAACCTTTACCCTCCTTAATTAGTGCACAGAGATAGAATTCTAAGTACTTGGGAATTTTCAGAAAATGAAAGCAGATTGTCAGTAACTGATGATAATGCTACAAACCTTGTTGTCAGTTTGCTCAGATTGTTCTAGGAGAATAAACAACCACTATCTATCACAAATATTAAGCCGCATAGCCTGATCTCTATTTAAGTACTTCTGGTGAAATTTTCAAAGAATTAAAAGAAATTTAGCAAAAAAAGTTAAAACACGCTGAATTTCAGTGGGATTTTGACACTTCTTCCCATCTTTGAATATATCATCCCACAGATCAGAACTAATGTTGAAGTTCTAGCTAGAAACTAGGAAGTCACTGCAGCACAGAGAAAATTAGGCAGTTTGCTTTCAGAGATATTCCAGGTGTGAGCTACAGTATTTTATGAGCTGCTATTTCAAATTTAGATAAAGAATGGCTTGGTATATGACACACTACAGAAACCAGAAAAAAACATGGAGTGAGTATCCTTATCCTTATTTCTTTCCTTATCCGTAGCAGAAATTGATGTTATCTCTTAGACAAGGTAAAAGCAAAGAAATAAAGAATACATGGACAAGGATGCTATTTGATTGTGAAACTGCTACTGAGCATTCAACTCTGCTTCACGTGAACCAACAGACAGACTACTGTCCTCAATATAAAGTTCTTATTACTTTCCCATTTTGTTGATTTTGCCTCAGTCCTTCTCTACCACACTCAAGCCAGCTCTTATTCATGTCTTTACCCTTTACAAAATTTGCTTGCACACTCAGTAGCCCTAGAAAGTTCAGATGCTATAGCATTGTAAATATGGGTCCATTGCCAGGCTGAAATTTCAGCTGTGCTTCCTAGGAAGAGGGTAAACAAATAAGAGCCCCTGGAAGGCTACATGATGGCCTTAAGGGAAAGAAGAATCAAAACAATTTCTTCATTAGGCTCCAATACACACTCAGCAAGGGAAGAATGAAGCCATGCCACAAATACCAAGACTATTTCTGTGAGATCTGTAAAAAGAGAGAAAAATCTCATGATCGATGTGTCAAAAGCAGTTGAGAGATCTAACGGTGCTGACATGGATGCACCCAGTGCCCCACTGTTTCTACCATCATTATATGGCTTTTGTGTGTGTGTGTGTAGTTACTCTCAAAAGGCAATAGAAGAATGTGTTTTTAGAGATGAGAAATTATTTGAGGTAATTCAGTGTTTTTTTTTTCTATTGTAATTATATGTTGCTGGAAGAACATATATCCTTTTTATGAATGAATACTTTGTAAATTCTGTGCATTCAAAATAGTCTTGATTTATCATATTTTCTTTACTTACTTCTGTCTTTATATTCATCTAATTTAGGTTGAAAGATGAAAATATACAGATTATTTAAGAGAGCTTAGAGGGTGCTGCAAAAAGCAATGTAAAATCTGAATGTAAAATCAGATGTAGACTAGAAGCCCGTTAGCAGTGTATGCAAAGATTATGTGTTCATGTTATCATACTAGTGGAAGAGCAAATCAAGGACATCTTGTAGACTATGAAATAGCTGCAGTGGCTGTGGGCCAATCATGTCATAAACATGAACCTACATGAACCTGAACTGTCATTTATTTTATGTCAGTCCAGGTTCTTACTTATTTATTTTCCAGACTCAAATACAATGGAAACAATAAAAGGAAGACTCAACTAGCAGAGGTCTCACCTCTATTTTGTATAATTTGCTGCTTAAAAGCTTACGGAGTAAAACATGTAAATATATGCAGACCTGAGAGTAAGACCTCAGTAAGGAAATTACAGAGTATGGCTGAGGAAACTATGGGCCATAAACAAGAAAAGCACTATGGCTGCTAAGGACCAAGAAACCTGCTATAAATTGTTGCAGAGGTTTTGCTTCAGTGGGTTTAGTATTCTGGGAGAGGTTGGCTTTTGGCTACATGTGGCGGAGAATTCACTGGGGCAGGAGATCACAAGGATTCTCACTACACCAGCCCAGCTGCAGCTCTCAGCACTATGAATGGGGGAATCTGTCAGAGTTATTACCCAATCCTGGCATGCATTTTTTCCTTTCAAGCAGCATGACTTGAAGAGAGAGGTACTGGAAATCTCATAATGATGCTGCTGCTTGTAAGATTTCCACTCCAGTGTTTCCAGTGCTGAACAATTTCAGATAAGACATGTAATCATTTCAAGTCAGATCCTCTATTGATGTAAATTAGGCTAGGTCCACTGGAGTCAATTAAAATACCTTAGTTTTAAACGATTCTTTCTCCCTTAGCCTTGAGGTGTTTATTCACACATTACTTTTGAGAATCTGAATCTTTTTTTTTTTTTAGTAGTATTATTTATTCCTCTCATAAAGGAGTCTGGGCAAGAAAGAATTGTGAAAGTCTGTGCTTTTTGGGGCTTATTGCATGCTGTTTTAAAGGATAGTGAAGTGAAGATGAAGCAGCTTAAAAACAAAACTAAATGTATAGAACAAAAGGAGAGAAATTTAGGGCCAGATGTCTGAATGAGCTTGAAACCTATTCAAATGTATATGTGAAATTGACAGATTTACAAATGTCCAGAGTAACTAGTGGCAGGAAACATTCTTAAAAACTTGTTTCAATCAAATCTGAAGGCAAAGAAATTAGGAAGGCGTTCTCCAATCTGGATCATGAGAAAAAATAAATAATTAATAAATAAATAAATAAATGGGAATAAATTCATTTCCACCTTCAATTTTAATGATTTTCTAGAATAATTCTTTGTTACTGAATTCCATCACAGTTCCTCTCAGCACTATTCCATTTTTCCAGAGACAAGACAATGAAAGACTGCTTAATTCTTTGCGGCTGGCTTTGCAGCACTTCCATGCTGCACAGCCCTGTTTAAAGGAGAGGTATCTGTAGTCCTTTCTTTGACCAGAAGGAGATAATTCTTTTCTTTGCAGCCTTTGGCCAGATCTGTATGCTTTGCCGTGCTCCTTTGCAGATATTTAATTAGAGGAAAGTACAACTACTTTTAGTTCAAAAGAAAAATTTCCAACAAGCATGTCCCAGTCTATCAGAGGTGTGTTGTGCTGAATCTTCAAAAGAAATATCCCCTAACATACCATCCCTTCCTACTACCACTAGCAAAACATAGTGGACTCTGCCAGATCATAGAAGTGAAGTAAGATGGTACATTTATGCTAATTTTCAATGTTTTTATTTTTGAAAGTTGCCAACCTTTACAAAAATATGAGAATACCTTTTCAATTATGACTTGTAAGCAGTTCTAATGATATCTGCTGACAACAATAGAAAATAGTTCTAGGAAAGGTGTGAAATGACATTATGAGAAATCTACAATCTAGTAATATTTTTAAAGTTAACAGCATTATTTAGTTAATGCTTAAAGAGAAAAGAGTAGTTTGTTATGAAGATATGCACAACTAATAGTAAGCCAAATTTGGAAGCATACAAAATACTTCTTTATTCCTAGTAGCTGTATTTCATACATTCACCTGACCCATTTCTTCACAATTTTGTATTTTAGAATACCAGGCTAAGCCTTCATTAGTTCATTCTATGATACCACCAAAACCAAATGACTGGAAATCCAGACATGAACAAAATCTCCTGAATAATCTGATAAAGTAAAATTAAAAACAGCTACTATTTGGTCAACACAGTGAGAACTAACATAACTTGAGACATGATGCCTAAAATAGCATAAAGAAACTGGTAGATGCCTTGCACATGTACATGCTTATTTAGCTATTTGCATCTTCTAAAAAAAGGCTCTATTCCTTTCCTCTCAAAGGAAAAGTATTGCAATATGCATATAAAGGTCCAGCTGTCTAGGCCACAAGGATCAACATAACACGGAAGGTTCCCTTCTGCCTAAAAGGCATGGTCAACCTAAAGGAAAGGCAAGTTTGGAACATTTATTCTACACGGAAACAGATTTGCCAATTCTTTTTACTTAGTAGTTCAAGCAGAATATAACCAGTTACAGAAAATGATGATCTGACAGTTCTGGACTAGAATTATGAAAATTCAGTCCAGACCTCTCCCTGTGCCTTAGGGTGGCAAGTGTGGCAGTGACAACACTCTGTCAAAGTGAATTCATATGGGGAATGTTTTGTGCATAAGGCAGTATGAGCCACTAGCTGGTAACATTGAGAACAATTCTACACAGTGTTCAGCTTTATCTGCTCCCACAAAGTCAGTTGCAGGTACTCCATGACAGGGTTTCTCAACACTTACAAGGTAGGGCATATGATTGTAATATGATTGTAACACAGAGGGCTTTCCAAATATACTTCTTAAAGGTAAGGCATAATGGGAACACAATACAGATATAAATACCTGAAAGCAGAAATTTATGACCAAATGTGGGGATGAGCACTCCATTGGATGACACAATTAACAGTCCTGAGGAACTCTATCAATAATATTCATCCAAAATACTATTAACAGGAGTATGACATTGCTTGTGTAGGATACTGACATTTTTTTTCTTTTCTATTGAAGCTAATTGTGATGTTATAGACTGTCCCTTTATAAGTTACTATGGTTCTAGAGGTGTTTTAGAACATTTCATGCAATAATGTGACTCATAAATTGCTTTGATTTATTTCACAGAAATGGAGTGTGCACAATGTAATCAGCTGTGATTCATTTATTTCTCCTAAAACATATTCTAAAAAATCCATTTTAGGGTCTAGATATTTTTGCAAAAAAATACCTTAGATTTTCCTAAGGCATCTATATTCTAAAGGCACAAAAGGCAAGCCCATCAGACATTACACCAGGCATACAATTATAGGATGTGTCCTAACAAAATCCTGCAAATCATACCACATATTATACTGGACTCCCACATATCTGAAATTCATGGTTACCCGAACCACCTACCTACTGTAATCACAGCATTGTACAATGCGTGGGTGCACAGCGTTCAGCCTACTGAGATCTATTTCATGACTCCCAGTGCATACCAGATACCAGACTGGTAGATTACTATATCTGTATTCTCCTGCTTGTCACAGTGAATAAGTGATTTAATATGTAGTTGTAGAATTTATGCTTGATTTTATTTATTATTTTTAGGAAAGGAAAAAAGCAGAATTCTTCTTACTAAATTTCTATTCATTCCCAAACTGTGATGTCATAACTATCTACCTTTCCAAAAATTTTGGACGTATCCTTAAGCATCTCTTCACAAGAATTAAAAGAAAATAATAATAAATCCTTAGATTATTTCTTTTTGGGGAAAAATAAAATAATAATATATGGAGTATGGAACATAAAATAGTGAATTCAATAGTTTACAGTCATCTTCTGCAGTGCATCTCAGATTGTATTGTACTGGATCATTTTGTTTGTTTGTTTGTTTAGGATAGATGTACAATGATGGCAAAATAATGTTCCAGTTGAAAAGTCAAAGTCTAATATGAGAAAAACTAAAAAGGGCATTAAGGCAAAGCATGATATGCTAATTCAGCTTTCTTGGGTAGATTATGATAAAGAATTGAATTATAGGATGCCATCATATTTTGCCCTGGGACCTCTGCGTCCTTCAGTTCACAGGACGGACGGATGTTCACTTAATGAGCAGTGATCCAATATAGCTTTTATTCTTATTGTTCAATGAATGGCTTCAGGCCTTATTTACTGTATATTATTCAGACCAGACATGAAGAAAGAATTATTAATTTTCTTCTGTTTGTTTTTTTTTTTTTTCTGCATCTTCACAATGTTTTATAATTCTGTTTCTACAGAACACCCTCACGATGAAAGTGTGGTGTTTTTTTTATGATTTCCCTCAAAACATATAGAGAAACAAGGCACAAAGGCTAAAGATAAAAAAAAAAATCATCATTTTGGATGCCCAATTTTCAAAGTCTAGAACTTAATATCGCAGAATATATGGCACAGAATTACAGCTCTTCTTCACTTATTTGGCAGCATTTTTGCCATCCCCCGTGTGCCAGAATTTCTGGGAATATTTTTTTCTGCCCTTTTTTTTTTTTTTTCATTTCCTTATCTCATTCATCAGTACATGTAGAACAAAAGAACCATTCTGCAGAAAACCAGATCCTTAATAACTTAAACCTCAACATCCCTAGAGTAGAGCTGTCTAGCACACTATATTTCTCTGAATTCTTGATTCTCCATCAAGGAGCATTGAGTGCTACCAAGATTTTCTGCTTCATGACTTCTTGTAAACTATATGAAAAACTGCCTTTATGGCATCTCGAGGGTATCCTTACCTTTTGGACATCTAAGTCCATCCCTGCTTCAAGAGTCAAGCATTCCAATACATTGCATGATATATGGCCCTATGGAAACAGTGGAAGACTGACTTGTTAATGGCTATATCATAAAGCAGAAGCTTATCTGATCAATTAAGAGTGTGTAACTGATTTTGAACATAGTTCTGGAGTGTCTGGCTTCACAAGAGAAATGTTTATGTGGCTTCTAGATACTTCTTCGTAAGGTAACAGAAAAACATGTCATCATATAGCTTCACATTGACATCAACAGTAGTCAACAAGACAGATTTCAACTTACTCATTTGGTTCATCATGTTCTAGTGAAATGGAGGACCATGACCCTTTGTCATAGAGAGATATTCCATGACTCTCTGGTCCTGTTTTGCACTAGTAGGTGCTCTGACTGTTGTTCAACAAATATTTGTTGAAAACAGAAATCTCAAGGCTCAAGAATTCTGGATTCAGTTCTACGTTTTGGAAGACAGAGTGCTCTTTAGGGCTCAGACATTTCTGCATGTCTTCTAAGGCTGATCTCCTGCTTGACCCATGTTTTCTCTTGTTTGTCACCATGCTTAACTTCTGCTTACCCATTCTTCATAATCATGGTATCATCATCCTGGTCTCATCACCTTCAGAAACCCTGGCTCTCAACTCCCACACATTTTATGTCAGTTCATTCTATTTATAAAAGCCACCCTTCCTCTTATACTCTCCAAGTTGTTTTTTCCCTGGATTCTCAACCAAATGTAAGCTTTTTTGTTTGGTTGTTTGCTTTTTAAATATAGTGAAACTAGTTTTTCTTAAACTTCTCTTAAACTTAGAAACAACCAAGCTGGTATTGCAAACATTTCTTGCGGGAAAAAAAAAAAAAAAAAAAAAAAAAAAGAGGAAAAACAAACAAACAGCAATAACAAATTTAAATCTGAGTGAGACAATTCTGCAAAGAAACGTTTATCTCAAAATATTAATGTTTTGGCACAGATTAAAGCAACTGAAAACATAGTTTTTGAAAGGGAAGCATCAACTAACTTGGCTGCAGGCAGCACTACTGGCTCCACCTACAATAAATCCACATCCCTTACACTTAAATAGCCAAGTCTGGAAGTCTTGCTTTTCCGTTTACAAATGGATCAGTTTGTCTCTTCTGGTCCATCTCCTTGCATCATCTGGCACCAAAGAACCACAAACCCACAAACTTGGCAAGTCTTCCCAGACGTGAATTCCTCCAGTGTATACTGGTGTAGTGCCAGGACACTGCCAGTGAGGGATCACCATGGTTGTGGCACTGTTGTCCTTTGGCTATTGACAGGAGCCATCATCAACCAGTGAAGTGAAAAAAAAAAAAAAAAAAAAAAAAAAAATGCTCAGGCAGTTTTCAAATATTTCAAGACAACTTGAAGATGTCTGCAAAGTAAAGGCACCATTATCAATTAATGTCTTGTCCGTCAGTATGGACAGGAATTTTCTGACCATTTCTTTTTCACTGGAAAATGTTGATCTGGAGAATTTCTCAATGAATAAAACTCATCAATGCCAAAGGTGGAACTCTGGACAAAATGGGTACAACTATTACATAATTTATTTGGGGCTTTGAGCAACCAAGTCTAGCAAAAGGGGTCCCTGCCCATGGTAGCGTGGGTGGAATTAGATCATCTCTAATGTTCCTTCCAACCCAAACTATTCTATGATTCTACAACTGATGCAGTTTTGAACCCAAATCTACTGTGTATTGGTTCCATTTGGGTGTATAAAACATCAGCAAAGCTGGAACATGTAAGGAGAAACAATCTGAATTTGCCCTAATCTCTAACACAGGCACACAAGCATGAACAGTCCAGTCAGTCCTGACTGTACTTCCCATTGTGTCCTCCACACTAAATTCTGTATCACCTTGAAACATCACACGGAAAATACTGGGAAGCCAAACTGAACTTTCTAAATGTGTCTGAGATTACAACATAGATGCACATACAAAGTTCAGCACAACTAAACTGCTTTTAGATAAGGTAGACATAGGAAAAGGAAGTCTCATTCAGATCAGAATAGCCAACACAGTGACGGCCAAAACATTTTTTCTCAGTCCTCCCCATGGCAGGTAGGTGCCCTAAATATGACTCTATTGGCACTTCTGAATCTTGTAATTTTTTATTTTTTTTATCTTGAATATATCCCAGTGCCAAAAGGAAAGAAAAAAAATTAAATCACATTAAGTTTTTCAGTGTTTTCTAGTTTTCATTATTCCTTTCAAAACTATAACACCCACATATTTGCAGTTTGAAGGGTAAAATACCATAAAACTGCCAAACTACTCTGTGGAAGACACTTATAACCCAAGCAAAACAGTCCAGAGCCACAAGTCTCATCAAACACCCTGTGTTTGTCACCACAAGCAGCACCAGAAAAATGAGCACAGTATTTCAACATTACCAAAAAATATCTTTCAGGATAAAGAAGCATTAAAGTGAGACAGAGATTCCAGAGATGATGAATGACACTGAAGTTTAAGCTGGTGCCGTTCAATGGCACTATGCACCAGGAGAAGAAACTGCATGTAGTTTACATAGTAGTAGATCACTGGCAATGTTTCCACTGGAAGATGCACACATTATAAGTTCTACTGCTGGAAGCTGAATCATGCTCTTTATAAGGGCCTGAAAGTACTATATTCATGCTGTTTCATAAGCATTATCACCTACCATTGCCACTTCTCCACTGGTTTCTTTAGATGTCTTCTGTCTGCTATATATGAGGATCTTCCCCTCTGCTGCATCTAACTCATGGACTGGTTTTGCTTCACATGTTTTCTGTACCAGTTGTTCATTTCAAATCTCAGCTCATTGACTAAACATCTGAGCTTGGCTCTCCTTCTGCCATCATTCATTTGTGTAATCATATTATTTTAATTCTGTAAGGCCTTTAGGGATACACTTTGCGTGAAAGAAATATTCTAAAGTCTTGAACCATATAATCAATAGCAGCAGCATGGTTTTCATTAACAATAATGCTTTGACCCATCTTGCATGTCAGATTAAGAAATAATGCCAAATACTGACCTCTTACCTATTTGGAAAGGCCTGGCATGATCTTTAAACCACAGCATATGCAAAGAACAATAAATACATTTTCCTGAAGTCAAAGTCTGGGTTGCATAGCACTGTAAAATCAGAAATGCAAATAACAAAATATGTGATATGTGTTGTTTAGCATAGCAATACAGCAAGTACGTATGACAGTAATAATCACTTCACTGTCAGAGTAAATGTGATATACAACAGCAACTGAAATCTACCATTAAAAGCCTAAGGAAATGCAGCTCCTAAATCGTAATTGTTTATTTCTAGCATGAAATCATATCTCAGCCATTGACCAAATGAAAATGGAAAGGGACTTATAATTTGAATAAAATACATGCTGATTATGAATAATTTATTCATTAATAAAAACTAATAAGATGACCCCCACAGCAAACAATTGCATTTAGTTTTTCCATGTGTTACAATTGTACTGAAAGCATAGCTTTTAATGAAGTTCTTCTGTTCTGTTGTTAGTTTACATTTATGCAGAATATCTCACTGATCCTATTTTTCACAGTCCATATATCTTGACTTTTTGTTTCAATTACTGAACTAAACTTTATTTGCTAACTAAACTGCAATATACTATTGAAATAACAGCAAGGAAAATCTCCTAGCATTGCCTTCTAGTTTGGGGCCTACTACTGAAAGGCGTACTTACTATTGTAAAATCATAATGTCTATGTGTATCTGCTGTTTATCTCCATACAGGTAGCTATGCATGTATGCAACCATTTTGTGTTGTGTGGACATTCATAGTTTGAGCACCTTTGGCATGCTCCCTCTCTATTTATGGGAGATGCAGCACCCCCAGGGACACCAGAGGGCAGCAGTCTTCCCAGACCACATGCGGCCATGCCATAATCCTGCCAACCACATTTGGACAAAAGCACCTCCTGTTGTTCATTGGATCTGGGTAAGAGACTCAGGAGCTCTTAGTACAACAGATGCATGGAACTTCAGAGCCTCACTGCATAAGGCAAAGGGCTGGATTTAAATTTGTTAGTATGTGTAGTGGTGAATTTTGTATGTTATTGAAAGCTATAGTTCTTGTAGTGCATAAATTGAGCCTAAAGCATGTCTATTAGAGAGTGAAGCTGGATAATCGGAAAGACATGAGTGGGAACATCTAAATTTTTCTTTATTGCAATAAAAGACTTAAGCAGAACACAGAGATAGCATCTTCCAAATAGACAGGGTTGTTCAAGGTAGAATGTTTTCTAAAAATGTACGGCTGAGGCTATGATGCTGAGGAGACTCTGCCTCTTAATAAGTAAGTCCCTTTGAAATAACTGTACCCCCTTAAAAAACATGTTTCATATAGTTACTTTTGTGAAGTGTGTAAGCATAAAGTGTAAGCATGTATATACTTGTGCTTTAGATGCCATAGGCTATTCCATCTGTTCAGAAGGACACATCTTCAACAGTATCGAAGATCTTGACTCATTTCCAAGGACAGTGAGTGAACCTTTGAGTGGATCCTCAGTTTCACAAATACTAGCTCCTATTACATACTTGTGCTGTGCTTGTGTAGTCCTGCTTAATTGAGCCAGCTGTTAAAATCATAGATATTTTCCAAATTACCTGCTTCAAGCTAATTCTAGCAAGCTCTGTTGCCTACTGCTGTTGTAGCCGTAGAGCTACATGTATGCTACCAGAGCTCAGCTTCCTGGACCTTCACAGGATCTTCTTTTTTGCTCTCTTCTTCCTCTTCCTCCTCCTTGTCCCCCACAGCTGTCCATCCTGTTGAGCGAAAGCAATACTCCTTAGCCCTGCTTTGACACTTCCTGTCCTCATTCTGGCAATCAGCTCATACATGTATTTAAAAGTCAACAAGAGCTTTGTCACAGAAGCCATATTATCACAGTGTCCTGGCTATGTTAAAGGTATAATTGTTTATTTAATTATTTCTGTTTTAATGTACAGTCAATATATTTAACATCAACCATAAACAGCTAGTAACAACTATGATGAGCAAAGAATCAAGGCATTTGAACCTGAGGTCTCCTGACAGAGAAGCTGAGTGTCCTGTTTTTGACAAGCCTCACTCTTAAAATAGCTTATGATATGTTATGGTCTCCTTTGTCTTATTTATTTCTTATATTCTAATTATTAGTTTATGCTAATGTAGGGTATGTGAGCACAGAAGTAAGATATTCACTGTTCAGATAACACTGGCTAGCTACTGTAGTTAAGTTCATCTAAATTAGAGTAGATAGCTAGATACCTTAGTCACCACATAGTCGTCCCCATCTCTAACAGGTCAGGATTATAAAAATTCCCACTATACTCACATATCTGTAAATAATGCCTACAGTGGTTGTTCTCATGAATCCCACAGAAGTGAATGAGGGGCTTGCTTTACAGAAGGGATGGGCATCCTCCTCTCCATTTAAAATCTTTGTACAACAATTAGACTCTGAAAGCCTGATTCTGCGAGATGCAAAATATGTTTGCCTTGTGCAGAAAAGCATTTTCAATGAATGTTTAAAGTTAAGTGTATAACTGTAGCCAGTAACAGTCACTTTGGTGTTCATTATCTTAAAAATGTACGTATGTATTTTGGCAGGTTGTGCTGGAGATCTCAATAGTTTATAGGAATGAGAAGGGTATTATGACTTAAGTTGAAAGAGTCAGAAATCAGGACCCTGTTGATTAGAATGAACTCCAGGTCTTCTTCCATTCTTTTTTCACCCAGGAGAACATACCCTACTAGTTCCCTCTGTCCTCCCCACTTCTGGTTTCCTAAAAAAAAAAAAAAAAAAAAAAAAAAAGAATACCTATTTTGTGTTATTTAAAATACTCCAGTCGCTGTTCTTCCACATCTCCTGTCTATTCAATGCAAGTGAAAACCGTAAAATGAAGTTGAGTAATTCTGGCATCCAAAGAAAGTGCAAGGAGACACTTGAACAGCCAGAGGACACAAAAGCACAGCTATATTATACTCTTTGTCATTCCAAGTTTAACAATAACAATAAGTATATTAATCACCAGCACCACTGAAGTTTTGTGTGCAATTAGCATTTCAACACCCTCTCCCTTTGCTGGGGTGGAGCAGTTTGTCTCCATTGTGAGCTGCTCTTAATTGTGGTACAAGAATGGACGGTTCTATGATTGCATTTTGGAAACTGATGGTGGTTCAGTTGTTAGAGGCAGGCTCAAGTTTCTTTGTTTGTTTGTTTATTTGTTCCTGTACTTGTACTTCTGCTGTGTTAACTCATGGAAATTGCTCAGGGACAGATTTAAATCAAAACAGACAGTTTCCATTTCTGCTCTGTAACTAGTAAGATTTGTTTAAAATGTGCTGCTGCTGGAACATAAGGCATGTCTGGAATGTTTGTTTACTTGCCGTTCTGAGCATGTGCCCTTTTGTGAGGAGACAGGGCTTTCAGCAGTGCAAATCTCTTGTGCCAGTGGCTGGGCCTCTTTAAATAATTTTAATAATTATGGATTGAGATGGGTTATTCTATTTTTAAATAAAGGTGCACGTGTGTTATTTAATGTGGTGGCTTCAGATATTAACCTCATACTTTACTGGTCTTTTAAAGACTTCCACAAACTACAAAAGCACACACACATAAATGGTTCCTAGGATTATGCCTCAACAACTTGAAAATGTTTGTATTTCTTCCGTGCTGGGTATATTTTGCTTACCCAAGCAGACAAGTCCTTTCTGGTTAATCCTACCCAGTTCTGTGACTTGCCCATCCCATGGGGATTTGGTGCATGGAGGTTATTTGTTCTATTAATCAGGAGGTTCCTAAATTCTAATCCTTGGTAAAGCACTGGATTGCCATCTGACCTTGGCAAGTCACTTGACCTCCTTTTGCCTCAGTCAATCCAGCTGGAAAATTGGGTAAAAAGCAGGACTCTTCTGAAAAACAGATGCTGCATCTGAGATGAGATTCCTTTTGCAAATAATAAAGCAAACCAAGAGACAGAAAGAGGAGCTTTTGCAAAATGCAACTTTCGGGACTTTGCTAATCTTTGTTACATTTTACCCTTTGGTAGGAGATTCATCAAAATGCCTTGTTTGACAAAACAATGTATGCTGGTGGCTGGACGGCTGATGCAATATTTATGCAAACATCTATGCATGTGTTTAACTTGAAAGACCACATAGCTTTCTTCATTTAGTAATTTACATTGGCTTCTTCTTGATGTAGGAGGAATGAGGTAATGAAGGGTCTTGACATGGATATCATATCTGACTGAGCCAGCAACATGCCACAGACCACATTCCCTGGACTACTCTGCTCTACTTCACTGTTCTTGTGGGGAAAAAAAAAAAAAAAAAAAAAAAAAAAAAAAAAAAGAGAGAGAGAGAAAGAAAGAAAGAAAGAGAGAAAGAGAGAGAGAGAGAAAGAAAGAGAGAAAGAGAAGAGAGAAGAGAGAAGAAGAGAGAAAGAAAGAAAGAGAGAGAAAGAAAGAGAGAAAGAAAGAAGAGAGAGAGAGAAAGAAAGAAGAAAGAAGAGAGAAAGAAAAGAGAAAGAGAGAAAGAAAAGAAAGAAAGAAAGAAGAAAGAAAGAAAGAAAGAAAGAAAGAAAGAAAGAAAGAAAGAAAGAAAGAAAGAAAAAAAGAAAGAAAGAAAGAAAGAAAGAAAAGAAGGAAGGAGGGACAGTCAGCTCTTCTCACTTCTTTGGGGAGATAAAAATGTATTTTTCTGAACCAAGCAACCTTGGATGAAAGGGAAAGTTTATGGTTGTAAGTTTTTCTGTTACTCTGTTGTTTGTTTTCACTCTGCAGAACTGCTAAGCAGTATAATAATAATGTAATTGGTGCTATCTACACAAATACATTAAATTTCACCAGGGAGTGGAGAGTGTCAAATGTCCTTCTTACAAATTTAACAAAATCCTGATATTTTATATAGACAATCAAATTCATCTCAATACAAATGCTTTTGCTTGAAAGTGAAATAAATGGGCAATGGAGACCAACATTAAGACTTGACTGGAAATGACATCCCAATAGAGAATAAGAGATAATAAACAGGTGAAAAGTCAGGATCAGCTGATCATCTGTGCCTGCATATACTTAAAACGTTGCAAGAAGCTTTTTATGCATTATGACAAATAATTATGCTCTTGTTTAATTTGTAAAAAAAAAATCTCTTGCTTAATCTTACAAAACTATTTAACAACTTAAACTTTTGTGTGTTTTCAGTGAATTCAGTGTTATGATTAGCAATTTTTTAAAGTCACAATCTCAATCTAAATGACTAAACAAGGGTTAGAGCTTGCATGTAGGGTGGCAAGTTTTGAAAATTAAGTCTTCTACATTTTTAAAGTCACTGATTTGGAATACAAGGTGGGACTCAAATGATTGAGATTCACTTAAAAAGAAGTTAAAATAAAATGGTTTCACAGTTTGAAAATCAGAACTACCAAATTTCACAAAAGTAGCTGAGCAGGAATTAATTCTCTTAGGTAAAAGAAGAATATAGTAATTAAAGGAGACAAACAAAATTTTATATGTTTTTTTCGGATTTTGTTTTCTTTTTACTAGTTCTTCTATTGGTCCTTTAATCTTGGTGGCAAAGGTTCATATTTCTTCCTACTAATTCTCTCTGACAATAAGTTGGCAACCTTCCCTGTGAAAATACATCAGTGGTGTTTTAGGTCGGCCTCACCCTTAGGGAGAAAAGTGGCATGGTAGGAGCCTTTGTTTCTTGTCAAAAAAAACAAAGAGAAGTATTTTTCTTTGGTTCCATAGGCAAGAATTTCCTTTTATTGTGCATAGCATACAGTACACAAAATACGCTGAGACTGCGTTCTAATATTCAGATTGCTTTTCCATGTGGCAGGTAATCTTTACTGGTAAATGAGTAGTGTGCTATGGCTTTGAATGGCATCTTCCATATCACCTTCCCATAAAGCCCCACTGAATAACTACACAATAAAGAATATTTCTATCACCTGTCAGCATGTACATGAAAGCATTAAAGTAGTTCAAAAATCATGTAGGCATTTTAGAAAGAAATTTTTCATGGACTTAAGTTTTCTTAACAGTAGTGTGTCTTTCCTATGGAACATTCAAAAAATGTAAAATTTTTTATCTCAAGACAATAATCAAAATGAATGAATGAAAAATCTATGTCTACAGTCATTAATATTACCATTAATAAAACCCAGTATTTCCACTTTCAAAAAAGTAAGTTTCAGTGAACATTTCAAGTGAAATGTTTCATTAAAATGATTTTCTAACACAATCTTTAATTGCATTAGCAGTGGATCTACAGAAGACTATTATCTGATATCCAGTTAAATTATGTGGTATACTGTCCAGGGCTAGGCACTATACAGGAGCAAGGGCAGGAATGAACTCTGCTTTTCTAAAGAATTTGCATTCTAAAAATAAATAAATAAATAAATAAATAAATAAATAATATATATATATATATATATATATATATAAATAAATAAACAGATAAGGAGGGGAACAGATGTGTCTTTGTTCCTTCCTCTGTCCCTTCTGATCCCGGCCCATACCACTCTCCTCTGTTCAAGTCTGCAACCCCATACAGCATTTCTCCTCTGCTTTGAATTCTAAATCCCCTTGCATGTCATTCTTCAATTTCAGTTTTATTCAGACTTTCCACCACTGGATAATTGATGTGCACAGAAGTGGTTCCATCTCCCTGAAAGATGGCTCAGTAGAGGCTTTCACATGTGCATGGGTTCTGGTATTCTGGTAGTTGAATTAGTTTGTATAGACAAAACCATACAGACAGAAGTCATGACTTTTGACATCACTTTCTTTCTGCCTTGTCTTCTTTCTCCAGTGTAACTACTGGTGGCTTTTATAAGTTACTCAGAGTTTGTCCAGTGTAAATTACTAAGTATATTTTCCAAGTGGATTCTAAGCCACATGTTTTCATGTGTTTACAATATTTTCCTTCTTTTTAGTGACACCTATTCCTCATTTTTATCATCTCTCTCTTCTTGACTGTGTTACTGTATTAAGAAGGGGACAGGAATGCATAAGCATGAATATGTGTGCATGAATGGTTATTCTTTCTATGTGCTATATGATGCTGGGAATATTTTACATTTCTCATTAAAACATGAGGTTCAGTCCCTTCATTTTTCATTGAGCAGAGAGACCTGAAATTAAATCACTGAAGAAGAAGTTGAAGGAGGGAGGTGCAGGAGGTGGAGCATTTGTTCACTTACACCATACTTCCTATACTATTTCCCTCAGATTTTATTTCTGAGGTTTAGGTAGTTGCTACTGATAACATGTTCTAGTGAGCCAAATGAAAAACAGTTCAGGTTATTGTACTTAACCTGTACAGGGTCTTTAGTGAGAGCTGAGGGTGTTAGGCCCTATCTGGGTCCAGACTCTGAGGAATTAACCAAGCAGTGAACTCTAATATCCAGTTTGCCTGTCTTCCTGATAACCTGGCTTCATTCACTGTTGTAACTGCAGAGCTTTCAGAAAAAAATCACCTTGTACTCAGGACCATTCTCATAGGGGAAAAAAACTTCCCCACTTTTCCTAGTGGAAGATATCTTTATGCTTTCTTTTAGGCCATACAGAAATACTATCCTTTTAGCAATGTCAGTTTATAAGAAACCATCTGTATTTTCTCTAATTGATACCACAGTTATTTCATTGGGATGGCCTTCAACTATTTATTTTCTCAGTAATCAAATAATTTATACTTGATTATGTACATGTATAAAAACTTATATGCATGCATTTTTTCTATCAGGCAGAGTTCTTTATCAACAGTCAGTAATATCACATTGAGCTGCTTCTTTTTTTTTCCATCTTTTTTTTTTTGTTTTTCTTGATCAAATAAATAGTATGTCAGTGCAGGAAAAATCTTACTGTCTGTTTAATTTAGAGTTTTTCCACATGCCTCTTTACTGTCTCAGAGAATTGATGAAGTTTGGGGTCTTGTTCTGCCTCCTTTCCTTTCTGGTATATTTCTATTTAAAGACTCAATGCCAGATAAATGCCTGTATTTAGTGTCACTGGCTCTAGCAGTTTCATCTCCTGCAAGAAAGATGAAGACTTCATATAAGAACAAGTAGATAGGTACCTCATGCTGGTCTGCTGTAAAGCTTAATTCTTAGGACCTCAATTCTTGGAGGAATGAGTGGAATAGCCATTGGATCAAGCCTTTAATTTATGCAAAGGTCTCCCAAAATGTGAATAATGTTCAAAGTAAAAGGCTTGCTCTTGTATTGTTGCTTTTATTACAATTATTGATAGTATTCATATCTTCCTTTATTTAAAATAACCTTCTGCCACACCTGCAGGAAAACTGGAAAGTTGTCTGTTTTGCCCAGCTCCCAAAATGCATTTTGGGACAAGCTGTAATGATTTTAGAGGCAACATCATGTTGTATTAGCATGATTAGTCCGCCATGTCTTGATATTACGCCTTTCCCCAGTGCTCTGGAGCCTATGTATCCCTGGCAGTTCCCCTCGTGAAGGAAGTAGTTTATGTGTTGATGGATACCATTGCAAATTGTTCTGTCTGAAGCTGCTCTTGCACCAATCAACTATTTGAGAGAGAAAACAAATGGATTCTCTCTGCCTATGTAATGCTGTCAATCAAGCCCCACCTAAATAACAGTCGGAGACTGAAAGTTTGGTGAATTGTTGTTTTTTGGCTAGCAATTACTGAGCTCAGATCCTGAGCTTAGTGGCATAAGCATAAATCCAAAACTCAACTGAAATGTCTAAATATCCAGGGTTACACCAAACTGGTAATCAGAATGGACCTAACTGCATGCACAACCATCTAAGGAAAAATAAAAGTGTGCTAAAATTGTTTGTGTAGTGCATGTGAAATTCTGAGGAGTACTGTCTGCTTTGCATACTTTCATTAGTATTTATAACTATTTAAAGAAAGCTACCCGTGTTGTCAAAGCAAATTAACTTGTTCTTTGAAAATCAATCTTCCTTTTTTTTTTAGGTGTGTACTGTATATCCTCCTCACATTTTTTGCCACTGATGGTTTGACACGTTTTATCTCCATGAACAACAAAGCCATGTATAATTCCATGCAATTGTCTTTTAAGATATGAAGGGGGGAAAAAAACTAATTTACAACACAAATATATTAAGGTTTTTATATAAAAAGCATCACATGTATTGATCAAAATGACTTTCTTTACAATATTTGATGCTCAAAAGAGAACTAATTGTATTACATGTTATAGCTGTATATTATCCCAATTCAAGCTGTGGCCAAACAGAAAAATTGACAGTAAGCATCTACACTGGAGTTCATACCTCTAAGTTCTAATCAGATAAAAGTGTCTATATGCTCAAGTAATATTATTCTAGAAGGACCTTTTCAGATACTGCCTAGCAGGATTTTGGTATATCTTTATTAATCTTTATGTAGATTAAAAATACCTTCCTCATATATCTTGCATTTTTGTTACCTCATAGTTTCCAAATATATTTGTTAAGTCTAGGACAGTCTGCACATAATGAAACTGTTACTCGTATAATTCAAAACCTAAAGTAGGACAGTAATCTAAAGCACATCCATACACACTTATAAACAGTACAGGATGAAAACAAAATTGTCATGTATGGCATACACAGCATATATATTCTATAATAAACTCTTCCTAATCAGTTTGTGCACTTTATAAAACAATGTAAGAGAAATGACAATGCTGTTCATTTGTTATATTCTCCCTCAGTTCTCTATGGAAAGCTTTTTTTTTTTTCCTTGCCAACTCATTCCTGACCAATGTTAATGATTCACTATAAAGCAGCTTCTGTGCTATGATTTGTGACATTCAGACTGGTTAGATGGGAGGACTAGGCAGGTTTCTGGGGAGTGTTTTGGATGCAGAAATGCCTTGAAGATAGCACTTTATTATATTTAGGACAAGTATGACATCCCACTTCAAGGAAAAGGCCCCTATACATATATGAGAAGGGATTTTCTATGGTTTAAGTGGGGAGGAGAAGGTTAGTTTAAAAGAATGCCTCTGTGTTTTTAAGGCGACATAAAGATAGGAGGTAAGAAATGGAGGCAGGAGGGCAGAAGGATTATGGATAATGGAAGAATTTTGCCTGAGGGTATGTGCCTGCTTTGCCTATTCCTGTATAACTAGAATATTTATAATTCAAATACTTATCTTAATATTAAAACCAAGGAATATTAAAGACAAAAGGTAGAGAATATTATGTACACATATGTAGGCATCATGCATTAAATCCCTACAGTTGCAAAATATAGCAAGAGGTAGATTTAAAAAGAGGTTAAAAAAGTGAATATTTAAAATGTCTTGAAAAAAGAATTTCTAAGTCACTCCAGTTCTGCCAGAAGTGATACCCCTTACTTCTTATTTCTACACATAACTAGTCATGGGGAGAGCTACTAAAAATACACTGCATGGTGACTTGACATCAGTACATCAACAATTAAAAAGTGGATACAAATATTTCAGGTTTCACAACCTTAAAGTTTTCCTCATGATTTATGAAAACTTGGATTTGCCAGGGCAATTGCATTTTGCTTTACAGGACGCTTAGTTACATAGCTTAAGTAAACTGCTAGTTGCAACAGAATGCATATTCTACCACATTCAGTAACACTCTCTGATCTGCTTCCACAGACAGCAAAGAAACAAAGAAAAACAGCCATTGCTGTGGATAGAGAAGAGTGTTGAAAGAGAAAGAGACCTCAAATATGCCCTAGGAATTATAAAGCTGTCCAATTACAAGCAGAAAACAATACAAGGCTGCAACAAATAATTTATAAAATGAAAACTATGCAAACAAAATAATAAAAAATATTACTCCATTAACATTTAAAGATTTCAAAAATGACATTTCAAACATTAAAATTAGAACAACAAAATCAAAAAGGCTGTAGTTAAAGATTTTTCAGAAACAGAAAGCTTGGAAACCAAATATGAGTAAATCAGATTCAAATCAAATTATTACTAAGGGCAAAGTAGTTCAATTTTGAAGCATGTTGCCTTTATGAAAGTGAATTTATGGATGATAGCTTAAACTGATGCTTGAAAATCAGAGGTGTTAATATTTACACCTTTGCTCATTACAGCAAGGAAAAGATTAATGAAGACTTAAACATCCAAGTCTCTTGCTTCTCCATCAGATAAAGTAATCCCTGACTGAACAGTAATTCAACATGACAATAATAAGAAACCTCCTCTTCTACATATACGTAGACATATGTATGTATATTATATATGTTTTAAACAAATGTTAACACACCTGATTTAAAAAAATAATAATATACTTATGGCAATATCAAACTTCAGCTAATGAATAAAGCCCCATTAAATAATTTGAGGAACATGTCTGTAATATAAAAATATATCAGCAAAAGTAGTGAGATGCTATTGTTGAAATATAAGTGCATCCTATATAACCTATTTCACCACCCCTGTGGGTTTAGATAACCATGTTATTGAATTGTGGCTTTTAACAAATGCTTGAAATATTACAGATCAAATAAATGTCCATGAAGGTCATTTTTTTAAAGTATAAATGTCTGAACAACTCTTTTTTTTTTTCTAAAATGTCAGTTTTCTCTTAGAACATGAACTGCAACCTATTCCAGTCAATGAGGGGTTCTCATGACTTCACTTAGTTTTAGATTTTGCTCATGGGAAAGAGAAAGAAGAGAAACATTTATATATCATAGTCAGCCAAAACAGCAAGCTTACACCTAAATGTAAGTCTAAAGTTTCTGAAAGAGGGCATAAAGGTTGCCACTAGCGCTATCTGTTCATTGTCAAAGTGACCAAAGGCTTACTCTATATTTGTGACCTGCTATACAGTAGCAGTGTTGTGAAGTTAGTGGTAACTATCCAGTCATGGGTGGGACCCAGGACAGAGAGTTTGCTAGCCTAGTGCAGGTAACCTGAATGCATCCTGTCTCCACATTGCATCCACTGTGGCGCAGGCTCAAGGCAAGCAAGGATAGATTGGCTGCTGTCTATGCCCACATCCTGTCAACACAGGTTGATGATGATGAGTAATAGATGGGAAAGATATTTGATGCTTAATTAATTGCATTTGACTTCTGTGCTCATCTTTTTAAATTTATTTTTGCTGTATATACATTTTAAGTTTTTAGTAATTGCAATCTTTTATTTTGGGGGGGACAGCTATGATAAGAAGACCTGCTGAAAGCAGTTTTACATTAGTTTATCCAAATGCAGATACTACCTGTTATAGGCAGATACTACCTGTTTATTAAGGGAGTGGTGTGCTTAGAGGTTTTCACTTTAAATTAAAGTTGATTTCTTAATGCATGCATGTCAGTTCACCTGAAAGGCCATTATTACTAAGGAAAGGAAAAGGTTATTTGACAAATTGAGACAGATCAATATAATAGCTCAAACAGATCACAACTGAAAAGCTGTTAAACCTCAATGTACTCTTCCACCCAAAGACAGCCCAATTCCCTTTCCTGAATTCCTGGCCTATGGAATATTTTGATTAGCCTTTCTGTCCTTCATGCCACCTTCTTCAGCCCAGACAGCTGTCTACTCCTCGTTTCTTTCCTGGTACTTTTGCAATCACATCACCTTCAAAATAAAGAAGGGTCACTTCTGTGTCTCATGGCTGCTTCAACATACATCTACCATTCAAGAAAAGATAAAAGAGAATTTAAAACAAAAAAAAAGGGGGGTGGGGTGGGGGGGGGGGGGGGGGGGGGGGTGGGGGGGGGGGGGGGGGGGGGGCAGCAAAATTGTCAACAATAAAGAGGTTAAGTCCAAAAACAAAACAAACAAACAAAAACACCTGTTCCCAGTATACAAGCCTATCTGGGTTGGCTTTTTTGTCATTGTTGTTTTAATTAGATAGTAGAAGGTGCAGAATGAAAAACTGAAGAAACTAACTGAACATACATCAGCCTGCATGTGGGAGGTGCACAGGATGATGAGACTGTATCTATGACCAGAGTGGACATGTCGATTGCCAACCAGCTGATGAAACTGACCTGTCTGTATGTATTGAAAACCATCCTGTCCGGATGAGAAAAAGAGGACTCTGAGGAAGTGTTTATCGTAGTCGGTGAGTTATTCAGTAGCTCAAAAGTGACTAGGAGCCACACAGGATTTCAGTGAAATGCCAGAGCAGGGAAGATGAGTAGGGGGACTGTGGACGTCAGCATAGAGTCCACAGTTCATATTCTGGAAATTTTTAAATTCTGATGGCAATATTATTGTTATTCACAAAATTCTATATTCTTGGAGCTAAGCCTGCCGTCATGTGAGTATTAAATCCTGCAAAAATTCCATTTAGAAATATTCAGTAGTTGCCTATGTGATCTTTTTCTATGTTTGACGACCACTTTGTAACATATATTTAGGATAGACAAGGACAATTTCATTTTTTAAATATCACATGGCTTCTGATTGAACCTGAACATACTCAGCTCTTAAACATCTTTATAATAGTACCATGGAAACAATTTCCTTTAAAATTAGATGATTATAGATGTAGCAAGTGGCTGCCTATTGTGAATTCACTCAACTATAAATGCTCCAATAGATTCATCCAGTATATCTTCTAGCTAATCCAGGTAATGGGGACTGACCCTACGAGGCTGTGAGCAAGCCTGCGCTGAACTGGCTGAAGTCGGTTCCTGGAATTCCTCTTCAGTATTATCACACCTTTTTCCTGCATATCAGTCAGCTAGGAACAGACAAGTGACGGGTATTGCAAGCTCTTTGCAAAGGCATTGGAAAACTGATCAAGTATGACAGGGCACAGACACCCCAGAATATACATGTACAAGTAAGCACACAGGTTGGGTGACTGAATGCATGGGTAGGTTTCTGAACATTGGATTTACATCCTTAGTTCCACAGTACAGCTGCTGAAAATGATAGATCTACACTCATCGAAGCAGTTCAGTACAGTAATGGGACGATGTTAACCAGTTGCTTTCACGTGGCCTAGTAATAGTATACATTTGTATGCTAAATCATACTCATATGAATAATCCATCCAGGAATGAACAAGAATCCTGGTATGCTCCTCTGGTATTCAACTGCATGTGAGGAGGGAATCTTGGGTTTGGCAGAGAAAACATACATTTACTATGTCTGTACTTGAACGCTGTTCATGAGAACTGAAAGATTAGATGTGAAGCAGGGAGAAAATATCATGGCTATAAATTCTGGAAAATAAGGAAATAGTGAGCTAGTGGGTAGAAGGTCCAGAAGGTACAGGAAGAGGTAATTGTAAACAGAAGGTTACTAACCAACGATTATGCGTCAGTACAGCCACTCCTAGCCAACTCTATCCAAGCTGTAAAATGAATGCAATTCAGCCACACTTTCAGGGAGTTGCTCTGCTCAGACTTAGTACATATTACTGGGGTGTGTATAAGGGTAGATGGAAGAAGACTACGGATACCTACATATGTGTAGACAGACCCTCAGTTCATACACCCAATTTTATGCCAGAAACCACCGATGTCTAGAATGAAACTGAAGGAAATTGGCAGGACATCATGGATTCCAAGATATTTATAAACTTGGAAAGCTTTAACAATGTAAATCTGTCTTAAGATGGAGCCAACTACTGAGAATGCTGGCAGCCTGGGAGCTAAAAAGCTCTGTATGTTCATCTATAGATATGTTCGAGCATGTTTCAGCATATTTGTGCTGCTCTTGTAATATGCTAAAACTCTGAGCATATCCTTCAACCTGTCAAGAGCCAAGTCCATTGTTGCCTTTTGGGGTATTAGATTTCTGTTTCTCCTTTTCACCATCCCACCCCCAAGCTCTTCATTAGTGTTATGCTTTTTTTTTTGCTTTTTTTTTTTTTTTTTTTTTTGTATAGGAATTGAAATGTCATAAATAAAAATATATGTTGACCAACAGAACATTATTCTTTCACAACTTCTACATGACATTTTCTTTCAGTAAACAGAAAAAATAAACTCCAAGCTGTTAAAGAAAATTCTTTAATGTTATTATGATTTATATTACATTAATCTAACTCTAAAGATAACATGCTAGAAGACAGCTCAGTAGTTGTGGAAGCCTGTTCAATATAGAGCATACAGACATACACATTTGTGGTCTTCCATGTTGTGGCATACAAGATGAAATAATTGGGAAAGCTTTACGTTAGCATCTAAAGAGATGTTGCCCACGGCTAGAACACTGTGTATATGCTCAAACACGTAACTTTCATTCAAAACAGCATGTGTGTAAAAAAATTAGGCACCAAGAGACAAAAAAAAAAAATGTTGTTTTATTGCCAATGAGAGTCTGAGTAATAAACAAATGTTTTGGATATATTTATTAATTTATAGAGAGCAATTATATATGATTGGTACAGTGTCTAATAGAATGATTCATGTCACTGAAATGTTACAATCAGGTCTATACCTTGTGAGGAAAGAAGGGGGACTAAAGGACAGGCAGTGGATAGCGTACACTGAAGATAGCATTATCTGGTTCAAAATTATTGACAAAGTAGGAAAAAAGGGCCTTGGAATGCTTATTGATCAAATATTAAATGATAAATCATGAGATGAATGAGTGGTGCAGGATGTCAGCAGTAGGCTACCAGATTGAATTTAGGAAGAGAATGAACAGCTCTTAAAAATCTATCTGAGATGGTTAGGTGGCACAATTGCATTGTGGAAGATGCTAATCAGGAATTATGTGTAGGAAATTTTTGCCCTATAAAATATCCTTAGAGGCTCTGAAAACTCTGGATAACTTTCTAATTAAGAAAATATTTAAAGAACTTTGTAAAAGTTCTAGAGAGGCTTGTTCTTCTGGGTAATGAATGAGTTGCTGACAGTTATAATGGTACTAGTGGGCACTTTCTAACTTCATTTTAGTGTGCAAACAAACTACAGTCCCATCTGATAGTACAACAGCCAGCAGCCTTTCAGGAGTGATATATCAGACTATTTTTTCTTCCATCTTGTCTTGTCTCTGTTTGAGTTAGGGGCTCCCAGCTCTTACAGATTTCAGAACTCAGTAGGAACTAAGAAGAGGGAAACACTACCTTTCTCGAGAATCTCATGCTCATCGCTCATGGCACTGGACCAACCCTGCTATGTGACATTCAAAACCTCTCCATTTATCACTCACACTGAGGGTGGCTGACCCGTGTTGCAGCAGAAATATATAGCCAAAAGCAGCTTTGAGAAGATTGAAGCTTTCTTTCAAATCTGAATATTGTCCCAATCAGAAGTGGTGAAAATATCTTGAAATAATAAGTGGGAAAAAATGAGACATTGAATACAGTGAATAAAAATCATCAACAGTAGACTGCAAATAACTGGAAGATCTAAAAAAAACATAAAATAAATTCCTTTAGTGGGCAGGAAAATATTATGTGTTTGTATATTGTATGCTTATATATATTTATATATATATTATCTATATATCTATGTTATATGTTTATATAATATTATGTATACATCTGAAAAATAGAACCTAGCAATGGCAGAAGTATACTAGGTAATAAATGTAGAATTATCAATCTGCAGAAGACGCATTCAAAATCATTTGTGTTCTGGAAAGATTATACTGTCATATTTTATAGAAAAGACATAATACTTTCCATTGCTAACAAAGTAGGGGGAAGGTTAAATGGCAGCTATTAATATTTCCAGATCTGTAAGATTACAGAAAAAAAAAATGGCTAAGAAATTCCCTAAGACACTACTGCTGACTTGATAAAAATCTTGAAACAAATAATATCGTGCCAACATATTTTAAAAAGAAAAAGTCTAACAGGCTGTAGCCTAACAGCTGATATGAATCCTGAACTAAATAATATAATAATGTGATGTAAACAGTGAAGAATCTGAAGGTGATAGCATAATATAAAGGAATGTTGTTTCATGAAAAACAATCAATCTTCATCTTGTTTTGTGATGGTATCACAGGTTTGATTGTTAAATATACTTGCATCTGTTTAGGTCAGAATAAAAATCAATCTGTTTGCTAGTGAAGATAAAATATAACCAGATTACTAGGTTGCAGTCTACAAGGGACATCATGAAGAAGATATTGCCAAGAATAGAAAGATTTAGCCAAATACAGAAAGGCATTGCATTAACAACTGGAACTGATGCTATATGAACTTCAGTTAGAAATATATTTTAAAAGCTATGCAAATTAAACAGTAGAACTATTTCTGCAGGAGATGGGAGAATTCACTATTGCAATCTTCAAAACAAAACTAGGTACCTTCTCAAAGACACTGTATCTTAAGAGAAATTATGACCATAGGGCTAAAGTTAGACAGCATTTTTGTGGTTATAATACAAGCCTAAAATCTATAAAACTTTTTATTAAATCATATGGAATTTTGCCATTGACTTCAGTAGGAATAGTTCTTCTATATGAATACTCTCGTATAAGAATGGATGATAATCATGTAATATTATATGGAGATAGAGCTAAATGGCCAAATGTTTAGCTGCTTTGATTTGAAATCCAGTTATTACTTTCAGAAATTAAAATATCTACATACTTAAGTCTTCATATTGTTATTATTTACAAGGTGCTAACTTCTCACAGTGAGACCTATTAGTGAAAATAAAACATCTTCTAAAGGCAGAGAAAAAGGCAGCTCCAGAGCACAGGAAATTTAAAACCACTGTGAAATAGAATACTAGAAAATATACAACCAAGTATAATCCTGCACCAGCATCAGGGAATGGGCAATATATTTGCTAAACAAGGGGCCAAGGTGCCTGCATCAATGCAGATCAGCACTGTTATCTGACACTACCTTTACTGCTATACTGTGATAGTTGTGTGTCATGACCTAGCAGGCCGGGAGATCGTCAATTAAATAGACTCAAAGTATATAATTTGACAGATATTCTCTCAGGTGTTCCCCAAATTTAACAGATGTTTGATGAGGCATCCCCAACCACCAACAGCTCTGTAACTTAAGAATTTAGTGCTGACACTGGGACACAGGTTGTGTTATAAGATCATTCCTAAAAAAAAAAAAAAAAAAAAACCTTTTATTTCTCTCTTCATCATCTTCAACCAGATGCAGAAACGCTATGTATTTCGTAATGCATGAAGAAGTGCCAACTTTTACTAACATTTTATCTTGACTTTCTTTTAATAATACTTATGAAAGAAGTAGTTGCAAATTACAGACCCACTGTTTGAATGAAATCTCTCTACCTAGGGATTCTTCCTACCTCTTCATATATTTGCATTATCTTCCAAATCTATTTTAATGAGCTCTATATAAAAATGAGAGCTCATACTTCTCAAGCCTGATGAACAGGTAATTACTGTTTTGATTCCCATGAGAGGTCTTTGAACACCATCTTGTCATGGAAGTTAAGGGCATAAGGTTTTAATTTGTAGGTAAGCGAGTGCTGGGATAGTGCTTAAGCTGAATATTCTGCCATGTAACTATTGTCCAAAATACCTTTCAACAAATGACCTATCAATTGTGATACAGCTTTCACCTGTATGTTAAAGACCGGTTAATTTTTCTGCAAGGGAGTCTGGATAATTCTTTCTTTCCTAAACTAAGAGCAGTTCTCATCTAGAATCAGACAGAAAGTAGTGTGCTCTACAGGTCAAAATTAGGTCCATACTTAATAGATTATCTTTTGGCAATTAACAGGAGCACCTACATTAATAAGGTCAGTAGACAATTTCTCATTTCAACCTATTCGTAGTGTCTATGAGCTACGTTCAGGTAAAAATGATCCTTTGCTTCCATTTCAAAAGCATCAAGGGATTCTTTGCTGCCACGTATTGAGTGAAAAGATGATGACTCCAAAAACTTTCCCCTACAACCAGCTATTGAGAGATGGTGTAAGGGATGCACCTATGAGTAATGGGGTGCAGCAAATTCTGCCTACCCTGAAGCACTGTGCCTCTGGGATCAACACTGCAATGGGATCAAACACTGTATACCTACATCAGCAGCAGTGGGTAGGGTCCAAATTTTCCATGGCAAATGGAGCTTATCAGAATAGTTTCAATCCTACTTCCTTCACTAAATAAAGCATATTCAGGTCATGGTGAGGGAAGAAGTGAGAGCGGAAACCTGCCCAAAGCTAGGGGCTTTGGGACCCAGACTGGGAGGGGAGAAGATTCCCACTGAGCCATGCACATGTGACATAGCTCCCAGAAGAGCAGCTGGAAATGGAGCTTCCTACAGTTGATTTTCACTATCAGTTTGGGAACTGATAGTTTTAACACCTAGTTTTTCCCGATCAGATTGTATCATTGCTTGCATCATGCATATTAAATTAAATAAAAACAACTTGAGAATTCATGTCAAATTCATGACTTCTGCTTAAGTGCCAACATGAAAAAAGGTCATTCCATCTAATAATTTCTAAAGAATAAACAAATTGATTCTTTAAACTTATAAATCTATTTCACTTCAAAATTAATCTTTTTTTTTTAGGGGAAATATATTTTGCTAATCCAAAATGAATGTTTTCCAGTTTGCATTTCAGAAAAAAAAAAATGGTTTGGTTTGGGATTGACCTCAGAAGGAATTTTTTTCAGTTATTTTCAAGCATCAACAAGAACAAAAAAAAAGTCACTTAATTTTCCCAGTTCTGTATACAGATACAATTGGAGACTGCCGAAGAGACAGGTGCTCAGCACTCTTGAAATCAGGCCCATTTAAAGTAATGATTTTAGCCTATTGATCTTAAAGAGAAAGGAAATTGTACAAATGAATATATTTAGAGATGATACCAAAATAGGAAGCACTGGAAATAAGCAAACATCAAGAGGAGCTTAGAAAGCATTAAAATGAATTACAATTTAATGTGGATAAATGTAAAATAATACACGGGAGGAAAACACTATCTGGCATAAAATCAAAGGAACATTCTGCAGGAAAATAGTAATGTGGAAAAGATTTGGATTGAGAGATAAGAACATATTGGACATGATGTTTCCATTTAATGAAGTTGCACAAGAAGTGGCAACTATTCATGAACTATCATGAAAACAAAGAAAGATGAATAAGATTTTTGGTTTGCTGTATTCCTAATGGTTAATATAACATTCTATATATATTATTAGCCAAATTCTGTGCTATTTGGAGAAGTCATGTATACATAATTTCCTTTTTTTTTTTTTTTTTTTTTTCTTGTTACATTACCTTTCTGCAAATAACTCATTACTATTTTTTAGTATGCACAGCAAGTGTCTCAGAGAGAATCCAGGAAATGATGACAGAAACAAGTATTACAAGGTTGTGATCTATTTTGTGAGAGGCTAAGGTACCTCATGGTTAGAGCTCAAGGAAAGAGAACTATGATAACAGTCTTTAAACATTTAAATGGCAGTAGTCCAAAAGGAGGGAGAGATGATTAACTGAGGTTGGAAGTGGCCTGTTTAAGGAACAATAACATGAAAGGGGAAAAAATGTGTATGTAAAAATTAAAACAAAATGTTAGTCACAAGGACAACGAGATGAAGGGAGAAATTACCCTAAAGATAGTTAATGTATCATGTGCTATGTGGTGCTTCAAAGGAGGCTTGATAAAACCCTGAGGACATTTATGTAAGACATGTTTTCTGTGTGGGGCATTGGGTGATTTCTACCTACATGATCTTTCACAACTTGCTCCAGACTCAAAGTGGTTCCTGTTTTGCTTTGTTTCTTTTGATTTTCTAAAATTCAGATTTTTATATATATATATATTTGCCAAGTCTGGTAAGAAGATGCTTACTTTCACTTTATTAATTGTTTTTCCAATTCAGGTTGACAAGGCTGGACCTAGAAAACAAAAGAGCTAGCAAGCACGGTTAAGTTGATAAGGTTTTGCATTTTTGCAGTGATGTTCAGATACATCATTGACCAAGCACAACAGTCAAGTGTCAAAAGACCCAGTCTAAGACTGGTGGTCACAGAAACATTGACCTTTTTTTTGTTAATAGATGTCAGAGTTCTGCACAAAAGAAAATGTTCCAGAGCTTCTTCAAATGCAAGAATGCAACGTTAGAACCAGTTAGCTTCCATTTTGCAGTTTCGGTGTTTCTCTGCAAATGCATGGTTTTTTATCTTCAAAAAATATTGAGTTTCTAGAGAACAGGATGGCAAGACTGAGATTAAAAATAAGTAACTAAACAAATAAATAAATAATAAAAAAGAAGAATAAAAATTCTCCAGGTTTCTTCCTTAGCATACCCCTGCTCAATCCAAGCATTGCCTGCGGGGATTTTAAGATGGAAATCACATGGCTAACATTAAAATCTTGTTAAAGGATTAGGGGCCACGTCCTGAGGCCAGGTTAAATTGAATGCAGCTCCATTGACTTCAGTAGAGTTTTACCCTTTCACCAGCAATTGAAGATCTGACAGTAAAAATGTCTTGGGCTGGTTTATTGCAGGGAATGGATATGTAGGTTCATATTTGATTCTGACTCCAAGTTTTCTTGACCCTTTATAGTTGTCTGCTTCTTGATAAACTGAAGTAAAAAATGTCATGTGGAGTCAAATGCTTGAGAGTATCTTGCAAGATAGGAAATGTAAGGATCCTTACATCCTCACATTGCACATATGTGCAACTTGTGCTGTTACATTTCATGCATTATGACACATATTTTAAAAACATGTATATACACAAGTTTTTTTTTCACAAAGCTATTGCCCCACTTTGTGCATTGGTTGGAATGAGGGTTCTGTTCTTCATTTCTTTTTATCTTTGTCACTCCATGTGTGGGTCCCGGCCTAATTTACAATCCCACCATCCAAGCAATGCATAAAATGCACAAATTATTCATTTCTTCATGAGCTTCTCCATAATGCCTCATTAATTATTTTTATGGCTTCTTATGAGAAAAAAATATTATATTATAATATTATAATTCCCTTTTCACAGATAAGAGAACAGAGACAGAAAAAGAAAATAACTTTTCTGGGGGCCACAGAGTGAGTCCAGTGGCAGGCCCTGAACTCCTGATTCTCTGCTTGTTTTTATACCTTCCCAAAAGGAGATGAGTAGCATACTCACAGCTTCCAGAAAACTCATCTGCAGTCATACAGGTAATTCCAAAAGCCAAGACCAAAATACTGCAGTGGGGACACTCAACTAATGAGAATCACAGTGATCACCTGTAAAAATACTATCTTTACTTATGGACTTTCTAGCAAAGCAACTTTTCAGGGTCTACAGCTTAACCACTCAATCATACTTTGAGTTTCTGAAATATCCTTGTTTTATACACTGTGTTTCTTTACACACAAACTGATGTGGGTCTTCCCGTGACAGTCCACCTTGCAGCATGAAGAATCTCATAAGTACTGTTTTTGCTGTGTTTGAACTCTGAAAATAATGTAGATTTGTCATTATTAATGAAATGTGCATTTTACATTACTTTTAAATTACCAACTGGAATTTCGGATTCTCTGAACTCCCTTGACAGAAGTATGAAGTAATCTGTAAGCAACCTTGCTTATATACTGGAACCTCATGTCCTTATATATATGCCAGTTTCATCCTGCTTCATTAATAATCCACAGTAATAACGTAGAATATAAGAGGAGATTTTCAGGACAGTTGATTTCACAGTCTGTCAGACACATATATCTCACAGAATATTTGTGCATTTGTTGCTGAAAACTGCAACTGCTTAAAAATGATATTTCTATAAGCATTTGCTTTTGTGTGTGTGTGATTACTTACCACACTACATGAAAGCATATGGAAATGTTATTTGTAAACTTCTTTTCATCTCTGTATTTATCTTTGTTATGGTAAGGAAAAGTTGAACTGTTAGGTATATTATCTGAGAACCTGAAAAGTCATTAGCTTGCTATAGACTCTTGATATTGTGCATTATTAGTATCAACACTTCCATGTGGGAGAGATTGACGAGTTTTCCTGCAAAAGTATCTAGAGGATCTGCTCACTCATCTGACCTCTCTTGTGCTGGATCCACCAGCCAACAGTCTTAGCCTCCAATTCAGAGTGTTTGTAAGCCACTAAAAGAGGTAGTTTTTAAGATTAGGTTGCATCTTTTTTCACTGGAAAATATGATCTCTCCTATGTAGAAGCATTAGAGTGATAAACATAATGAGAAAGGCTGTCTTTACAGTACTTCTGGCTAGAACTAGAAATGGAAATGTCAGAAGATCCAAGAGAAAGCAGGTGCTTGGGAATTTTTAGTCCAAAGGTACAGAAGTAAGAGTTTCAGGACTTTTTCCAAAGCTTCTGAGTAAGCAATGAAATTTGAATACTTATTTGAATGCCACATTCGAATGCTAAAGACAACTGAAAACTAGTTATAACCTTTGGTGAAACTGTTCTCACCAAGACAAGATGAACCTGAAGTAAAGCTGCAGATTTAGATACTATATGGAAATGCAGCTTCTATGATGTTGCATTTCAGCAATGAGTTTCTCACAGTGTATACTCAGGAGTTTCAGAGTGGGTATTCAGGAGTTTTCTAAACAGCTGTGCACTGCATGGACAGGAATCATTTAATCTACTGCATGACAATTCAGAATATTTTTATCTTAAAACCCTTTGAACGGAAGGCCACATCAGACAGCAAAGTATTTTTACCCTTCAGGAAGAGTATACCATGTATAGCAGCCACCTTAGAAGCTGAGACACTAGGCAGATGGATGGACATGTATACTTCTACAAATACCTGCTAACATAGCTCTGTTAACGTAAAGGTCAAAAAGCAAACTGCAATCCAGAACATCAGGTTGGTTGGGGATACTCCTCCCAGAGGACATGTTTTTCAAGGACTCTGTGAAATCGGGTTGGCAGCTTATGAAAGATGTAATCTTGCTCCCACATGTCTCATGCAAAAACCCAGGAAATAGCACTCGTGTTCCTCACGCCCAGTACTCAAGACACACATAATCAAGTGCCATATAGTCCCTTACTATATAGTGTAGTCAGGAGGCTTTGGCTTGTTATCTGTTGTCAAACAATGTGTGCAAGGGAGCATACAGAATATTTTGTTCACCTGTAAAAATTATTTCACATTGTTACCACCATCAGGGAAATGTTTTTACAAGTTGTCCCTCAACTAGCCGCTTTTCTCAACATATTCTGCTTTCTGGTGGTTAGCATGTACAATCATCCTGCATTTATGTGCAAATGGCTAAATGCGATTTGTAGTTCTACTTCACCTCTTGTTGCCCACCTATCTTTTATTTTTTTTAAAACCACTTTACACTTCACTAACACCAGTATAAATGCACCAAAATGTGAAAGCAGAGTCTGATCAAAACCAATTCTCCAATCGGCAATTTACATACTCACTTCTGCAACTGCTATATTTAGCAGTTGTTAGAGAAAATAAGAAAATGAAATTGCTGAACAAAAAAATGATTGAAGCCTTATTACAGCAAAAAGCTAGATTATTGTGTAGGGCTGATTTTTTAGAATATGTACCCCTTTCAAATTCTAAAATGTATGTCTATTTAGACATTTGCAAGGCATTTGGCAAGCACTACTCAGAAGATGATAGTGAACTTAATTTTAACATTTGAAAAGCTTAGCTTAGGTCAGAAATTGAAACGTGTTTGAAAGCTCAGCCTCTGCTGCAAAGGACATATTTGAGATCATGCAAGTAACAGGAATGAATTTCTGGCAATTTCCACTAATGAGAGCATAAACATAAAAAATTACATTGTCTGTGCCAAAGCCTGAGGTCCAAAATTAGTTGGCTAAACCCATTGTATGACCATTTTTGACATTACCAGCCAGACGAACACCGGTTTCTAACAGGGTGATATTCATGCTTCAAATTCAACATTATGTTGAGTGTTGTCATAATCTCCCCATTTCTGTATCCAAAATTCTATAACCCTTGTTGTCCAAGGCCTAAAGGTGAAAGAGTCTACAGGCTCAGATCATGGTTCTTCCTCTCGGTCATTTTTTGCATCATTCTTCTTTCCCAGAACTCCAAGTGAGCATTCTGAGGGCTCCTATAGAGAAAGGTAAGAAAGGAAGCAATTGGAAAGGACAAAGCGTGAAACATAGCTTCTTCTCATCCTTCCTTACCTACTGTTGAACACATGAATCCCTGGACCTGGCCACTGGCTGGGGAGGCTTGAGAATGATGTGGCTGTAATAGCATGCTAAAGGATGGAGGGAGGGGAGGTGCCAAGAACCTAAAGCAGAGGTGAACACAGAAGATCTAACTCCACACAGATGGTTTGGAGTCTGGAACCAGCAAGTCTCAGATTCATTTCCATAGCCTATTCTGCATCAGAGTAGAGAAGAGCAAGATTCACCTGCACTGAAACAATTCAGGAGACATTTCCATATGGAAATCCTTTGGGAAGTATCTTCATCTTAGCATCTTCCCTAGGGTTTTTTCTGCTAGAGGGGACATCAGGCCCAGACTATTACATACGGATTATCCACTTAATCTCATTTCAGTATATCTCCTCCTGTACTTGTTCCAAACAGACAAATGTATCTTCTGTTGACTGCTACATAAAAAGGTATCCTATTAAAGCCTAACCTTCAAAATCAAATTTTCCTTATAAAAGAGAAATATATTTGATGGAGGAAATTGCAACTAATTAAGATCAGCATTAGATAAACAAATCCTTAAATGGCTCCTAGCTATTGATTTACTTTCTGAATTGATTTCTCTGGCTTAGAAGTCACATTTGGTAGGGAACACGTATTTAAACCTTTGGGTTTGGTCTACACTAGGGAAATCTTTTTCAAATAGTCCAATTTTAAAAGAAATTTGAACTGTTGTTTGGGTTTCGCTAAATTTTGGAATCAAGTAAGAACTGTTTGTTTGTTTGTTTGTTTTTGGTTCTTCATCTGTCCAAGGACTTGAACTGGCTTTTAAGCAAGAACTCAAGAGCCATATTAAGAAGCAATGTCACTTGCAGGAGCTCTGAGTAGCACTGAGCCCCTGAGTTCACAGCCTTCCACATCAGTACTGCTGTTTCTGGGATTTTTATCATATTTCTTTGAAATAATTGTTTTTTTGATATGTGCTGTTCTTACACACTAAACTCATGCAACATTTGATGGGTACAGGTTGCAAGTGTTTTAACATAGTGCAGGTATTTATGAATTTGTGTCCCAATACATAACTTCAGAAGGTTAAATTCTTCTTAAATATATAGAAGCTCCCAGACTTTCTAGGTAGTATTGACAATACCATTGTTCTGCATTAGGTCTTCAAGTACATTTCTGTTTAAGTATAACTTCTGTTAACATGCAGATAGAAACTTGAACTTTTAGCCACATTTCTTTTGGTGAATATTTTAAGAATACATCCTGAGTAATTTTATAGAACTGATGATGACTACACACTGGGATCAAACATTTGTTACTTTCAAAAAGTCTTTTATTGTAAATCCAGAAAAAGTGTAGTATTAACAGGTTCTCTACAAAGAAAGAAAAAAAAAAAAAAAAAAAAAAGTATTCTGTAGTACAGTATGAAATGGACAATCTTACAGTTTTTCTTTAACTATCTTGAAAGCTGTTATGTAACTGCATTTTGATTGCAAGGTTTCTATTAAATAACAGCTGTATTTCCTGAGGGGAGACTCTTTCAGTAGCGAAAAAAAGTTTGCAGAGTAGGCATTTAGCTCTGCTTTCTCCAGTAGATGTCACTTGCAGTTCATAATAATTCATGTAAAGAAGTTAGAGTATATAGAAATGCTTCCCTTTCTTTGAAATATGAAAGCCCAATTAAAAACCCAATTTGGTGCCCTGTGTATGCAGTAAGTCTGGCATTTGGTTTATTTTAACAGATGGCATTGAAATAACAAAAGGTAAAGCATTTTTGTTTCCAATTGATCTGTGAAGATTTTGTCTCTCTCTTGAAATAACAGAAGGAGATAAATTTACTTGTTGACACACAGGAAGTCTGGGTCACACATGATCTAATATTGTATTGACAACTAGGATTTGTCAATTACCAGATTTGCTCTAAAGAGAAAATGTATTATGTAATTATTTTTTATTTCAGAAGTATTAACATTTTGGATGAAATGTAGTAGAGAAAAATTATAGGACAAGTATCCAACAGCAGAGCTATTTTCTTGTACCAACAAAAGAGATATTGTGGAGAATTTGTGATATTGTGTATTTAAGGAAAACTGTCTTGTGTTATAGGTAATTAGAAAAGTAAGCAACGTTCTAGGAACTTCCTGTATGATTGCTATTCATATTTCTGCTCTTTCTTTATTGTAATAATAGTGTACCAACGCTGTCTTCAATAGGTCACTATGGGCTTATACATGGTGAAAACTCATCTTCAGGTAAGCAGTGCCTTATGGTGGCATTGTGCCTCCATAGTTTTCAAGGGCACTACTGATGGTGAATTATCTGTAAAAGTTCACATTTTATAGCTCCCATTGTTTTACTTGTCTCTACCTGATAATAAGCTGTGGCTCTAGAAAACTAGGATTTAGAAGGTGGTGGTTCACATTGCTGGCTGATCACAGTGTTTGATGTGATCTTTGGAGCCATACCTCTCTCTCTGCTTCCCTCTGCCTTTCATTTGGACTGCTGTATTAATTTCCATTCCATTCACTATCATGTGGATGAGATAATTGGGAGTTCCAGGTTGGGACTTTGGTGTTCTCCTTTTTTTATTCCTAGTAAAATCCCAGCATGATTTCTAGGAGACAGAGTTTCCCAGAATAACCACAGGCTAGTTTAGAAGGGGGAATAAAAAAGTAGTTATGCTGTCTTCAGCTCATTCCTCTATCCCCCAACTCATTCCCCTACCTTCTCTAGGCAGCCAAACACAAAAACAATCTTTATGTGTTTTCAGAAGGAATGTGTACCCAAGTAGGCATGAACCACAGCGATGTGGACATGAACTGTACTGTAGTATCCTTGCCCTCCCCTGCAAGAGATTTGAATAATTAAAATGTGGATAAACCACTGCCTGCTCAGAAAAGAGTCTGAGGAACCTGCCATGGGAGAGTAGTGGAGACTTTTAAACCTTTGTCACTCATCCCTGAAAAAAAGCTGGTGTATACTGTGATTAGAAGGAGAAATTTCCTTTCCTTTACTTAAAGGCACACAGTTACAGCTTTGACAATAATTTCTAACGTAAAGAGACAGTAACTTTGTCTTTTAAAGGATTGAAGGTGGTGTGCATTACTGAAGGTGAAAGAGGTTATGAATAAATAAAATTAAAAAAAAAAAAAAAACATAAGATTAAGTAATCTAGAGATTTAAATCTAGAGATGTTCTTGAAGAGAGCTCATAAAGTTAATATAACAGGCACATATTGGTTCCTCTTCATCAGAGGATCTCACATTCTTACAAATTCCATTCCACAGCAAAACTACACTTTGTGAGCTTCATTTTATAGATATGGAGACTTATAATTAATCTCTGATAAAGCTGTCCAATCAGTGAAAGAATGATGATTTGGTGAAAATGGTTGAAATCACCATTTGAAAATGGTGATTTCAAGCTCTCTGGTATACCAGATAAACTTTCCCACCTGTTCCTTCTAAGGGGAGATTCATTTCTCTCTCCACAGGTTCTGAAGGTTGGAAGGAATGTCCCTGAAATGGTAAGCTGGCCTTTTACATTCCTAAGTGGCTCTTTTGAACTTATCTATTGTTTATTTATGCTGAGGAATACTCAGATTTAAAGAATTTATTGTGAAATCCATTCTGAATTTAAACATGGCACATACAGGTATCTTGTGATATTGTGATGGCATGAGAGACACATCAGCTTCTGACAAGCTCATCTAGGGGATTGAGGAGGACATGAGGTTATCCCTTTTCTAAATTATTCGACATCTGGGTTTCTCCTTCTACAGTGTTTTGACACAAGTTAATTGCCAGCTTCATTCATGTGAGTGGATGCTTTTAAACAGAGCACTGCAAGAAGTCATGTGCTTCTTCTTCTTAAAGAACCAGAGTACCCTATACCATTTCCAAATTGACACCCCTGCTTGGTTTTGCTATCAGTATCAGTAAATATATATATTTAGCTTCACTTGACCTCTTGAAGCTTCATCCGTCATGCCAGAGAGTAAGGACGTCACACTAGATGTAAAGGACATTGAAGAAAAGGAATTGTTTAATACATTAGAATGAGCGTTGAGTAATCAAAATATAAACCTTTAGTAAAAATAGTAAAATAGAAGTAATTTCAGATGAGCAGATTACTTCTGGCAGTTTTGTTTTTTGGTTCTGTGTTCTCATCAACTTTTTAAACCACTCCATTTCAAATATCCACAGAACTCACAAATAAGACAGCAGATCCAATACTTTATCAATGCTTACAGCCAGAGAAATGAAAAAGCTCTGATTTAAATGGTAAGGCTGGCCATCCTTCAAGCTATCATTCTTTTAAATCCCCATGCTCCAGCAATTTGCTCTGAGACTTGCAACTCATCTGATTCCCACTTCTGAGAACAAAATTCTCCGAAATAAGTAGATAACCTTCACTGGCTATGATTTATGACAGTACTTTGATTAGCAGGTGATCCTTCTACTGAAGTCAAGTGAAGTAGTTATTCTATTTTACTGTATTGCTGTTCAGGTATTGTTGACAACTGAATTTTTTGTCATGCTAAGCAACATAACACCGGAGATTGGGTAGTTGGAAACAATAACTCTCTTGGGGAAAAAAAAAATTAAAAATGATGTTCTGGTCACTTTATACATGGCAGGTCTCCAAGTACATGCTGAATTGCAAAAATATCACACATTCAAAAAGAATATTTATGTGCCCCTTCCTCACAACATGTGCGTTATTTTTCTCCCATGTCACAAAAACTGTAGCCACAATTTACAAGTATATGCACAATCAAATTGCTATTGATTTAGCAATGCCTTTCTTGATGTCCCTTGCCTTAACCTCATTTATAAAGCTGTTTTGCATTATTTCAAACTGTCAATGATTTGTGGCTCATGAATATTCAAATCTAATTTGCACTTACCTTTTTTGCATGCATGCTACTTGTAATATGTCTCATTTGCCCTTTGTTTCATGTTTAATTTGCAGATTGTTTAGTGAAGTAAACTCTGTTTTTAAAGTAACAGCATCTATTTATACACAAGTGGTCCAATTCTCACCTTAGTACAGTTTTATATCACTGTAACTCCATTAACTTCAACGGAGTTTCTCCTGCTTAAGTAAAGAGAAGAAAAATGAGGCCCAAGAACTCATTCTGGCTGTTTTCCATCTGCTCCCAATTTCACATCAACATCATTTAGCATGTTCCATTGGAATAATAATATTGTTATTTTAGTATTTATTCAGAAAGAAATATCAAGAGTAAACCTCTCATCTTAATATTTCAAGCTCTAGGACAGTTCAGATCTTCAGATCTGAGTAAAAACTAAGAATTCATTGTACTGACTTATTAGTATTCACTGATAACACAGTACTTTATTACCAGAGAATAAAATACATATATTTCTTTGGCTTATTTCTGTGGCTAAGGTAAATTCAGCAGAATAACCCTAAGTTTAAGAATGCTGATATAATAATATACCATTTCCCAGATAAATAAATAAATAAACAAATAAATAAACTATCTAGAAGTGTGATACCTGGAGCACAGTGTGTCCCAAATCTAGCTCTTGTGTAAAAATAATAAATAAATAAATAAATAAATAAATAAATAAATAAAATCAGTTGAGCTGCTAGGTGCCCATGGAAAGCAGGGCCAAGATCCTTATATGGTTTTGTTTGCTTGTTTGTTTGTTTGTTTTTCCCCATTTATGGAGGATTATATAATCAAAGCAATGCCTTTCTCAAATACTAAGGATCTTGCTAGATGTTTATTTCTGGAACAAACAGTTACTGTGAACATATTGGCTGCAGACAGGACCTTCTTCAATGAATGAAGTCTGGAAACAGCAGAAAAAATAAATTCATTTTTGGATCAAACCGTATGATCTCCCTTCAGTCCCCAAAGCTGTTTTTCAGAGGAAGCGACCTGAAGTTCAGCTGGGGGAGGGAAGAAAGGCAATTGATTATTTTCAATAATGTTTGAAAGCTGAAATTAACCTATAGTGACAAAACTGTTTATGTTCCAGGGCTCCTACTGCAACTCTATGAGCAGCTCTGGGGGTTTCAGATGGGTCTTGTTCTGATCATGTTTGTGGCCATAAGTGAACATTAAAGCAAGCAGGATTTTTCTTTGAACAAATATTAGGTGAATGTATTTTCTTTATGATCAAATCCTGCATTATCAAATGGAATGGAGCAGAATCAGACTTTCTATGAATAACTGCACAAAACAAAAGCATGCATACACAGGCAGGAATATATGTTGTGCACTTTTATTATTCATTTAGTCTCCTGTTTAATAATTTCATCCAACCTATGGGAAATAGAGCAAGTGTGATAAGTGACTAGTGACACATCAAGAACAATGAAATGAAAAGCCCAAATGAACATATTGTAAATGACTTTTAGGCTGGAACTGTTTGCCTAAGCTATTCTTGGTGAATATTTCAAGGTAAAGAGCACTTTCCCTCTGAAGATTCATTGTACTGCCCTGATACGATGTGGGGGTTCCCAACTGGGAATAAGAGATCTGAGTCCAGAAAATAAGACTGCGTTCATCCAAGAGTTCAGGTCAAACGAATACTTTTATCAGCTCTTCCATAAAAGAGAAAAATATTTCAAATGTTTATTTTTAGCTCCTCACATGAATAATAGAAATAAAATGACTTGAGTATTAAATGTGAAACAATTTGTTTTTAAAAAAAATCTCATATATAGGTTAATAATTGTATACAGCTTAGTATGTGGAATGTGTTTGGTTTTTTTCCAAGAACACCAGGATCATGGTTTTAAATGGCATGTCTCAGCTGTTGTGAAGTCCAGGATAAAGCTGTGTCCCCTCCAACACTAAAGAAATAGTATTATCCAGTATGACACATGCCTAGATATGTCTGATTGTGATCATAATATAGCCTTAAGGTAAGAGCACAGGACGACCACTTGTATGTTATTTTTTCAAAGTTGTTTATTTTTATCTACATCAAATAAAAGCTTCTGCTAGAGCTATTTATGCTGATGATCAGTAGGACTATTAGTGATTGTTTATAAATGTATATGAAGTAGTGAGAGACATTTTTTAAATTTAGCATGTACTTAAAAATGCAGCATATTAGTACATTGTCACATGATCATGTTTCATCACTGAAAATATATATATATATATTCATATTGAAAAACATGGGAAAGGAATGTACTGCTATAACACAAGAAATACTCAAATAGCATCAACAAAAATCTGAGCTGTGAATCATCGAAGTATGAATTAAAGAACTGGTCTCTTGTGCAGAAGACTTACTGCAAGGGTTGTGCTTGTCCACGTTTACCCTCAGTAGGAGCAGCAAAGCCAAGTACTTTGCAAAATCACTTGGCAGAGCCTTGTCCTGCATCCTTCATTCAGGTGGTTCTCCTGCAGTCTGCAGGACTTAGGCCTGAGGATATTGAAGGCTATCAGCATTGAAAGCACTGCAGAGATTCATGGCCTAGAGTTGATTTTCTTTGAACTTTTTTGTTCCCTCTGCAGGTGAGACCTATAGAGTGATGGGCAGCCCTTCTAATGACTGGGGATTTAAAACAGTAATGTGGCAGTATCTTCTTTTGGACCTTGGACCCTTGGACCTTTTGTTGTATAGTCACATGCCACAGGACAATTTCCTTTCTGACATCCTGACAGTAAGTCAGTAGTGATACAGCACAGATGAGTTTTGCTCTTTGACTTTATTGGCTAACTGTGATGGGGAAAAATGTGGTGTGTGGAAGTATGTAAACACATTAAGATGGTTAGGCGTACACTTTAGACTTAGGACGTGTTGTTTGGAGTTAAGAGCCTTCTCTGCCTTTTAACACCGATACAAGAAGAATATCCCTCTAATTCACTGTGACTACAGATACCCAGATTCTTTTGTTCTAACATGGAAAACATGGTGATGTCTGAGAACTTGCTAAGCCTGCATCTTGTTCTTCTGCTTCCCTTTCATTGATCCTGTGTGACCATTTTCTCTTGTGAGAAATGGATCCTCCCATTCTCTTGCAGTGTAATTGTGAATCATCCCGCTCAACCTGCAAGATTCAAGTGGAAGAGTAAGATTTTCAAACGGTGAACATGGAAGAAAAAGTAAAATTGGAACCATCATGGAGGGTTCACCTTCATAAAATAATTCGTATTAACTAATGTATGCTTCTTTGCTTACCTTATACCTGTGTTTCATTGCCTTGCATTAGTGAAGTATTAATTTAGCAGGAGAGATGAAAGGAGCCAAAGAGATGACAGCAGGCATGTGTGAGAAAGAAGTCAAGTGTAGGTCTGTAATGGTGGGCAGCTGAAAAGCATTTCCAACATGCATTTTGTAAATGTGAAGAGAGTGTAATGGAGTGCATAGAGAGGAGCTGGAGGTGTGGTGTCTTTTCTGCTGCCTCATCAGTGATTGTGTACTGAGTATCTTCTGATAATATACAGGAAGGGTTAAGCCTCAGAGCCCACTGTAACATATCTGATCTTCTTCTGTACCTTTGACCATTTGCAGGGAGGGGTTAAACTAAAACCCCTTAAACTAAAATGTTTCCTGCTTGGGGGGTATATGTATGTTCTTCTTTTTAGACCTAAGGCTTCTTAGGGGAAATCCTGTATCCAAGGGCTGTTTTGAGAGCTGGGAGTACTGCACTAAACCTCTGGGGCAAATGTTTGCATTGAATCGTTGAAAGAATCTGAGATTGGCAACGCCACCCTGCCCCTTGGCTAATGAGCCTTCCCCGAGAGATATCAAGTACAATTACCTTTCAGGGAATAACAACATACCAAAGAACCATGGACCCTGCAGAGAAAAACGAAATACACATTCGTAGATAGAAACAGCTATGAATCAGCATTAATTATCCAATAGAGGGAAAAGGGTTGCAATAAGTCTCGGTTCCTGACTCACACCATAGATCACAGCCAATGTGGGCTACTTAGAGAAAAAACATTTGCAAAGTTCAGCCTGCCCTAGCCCCCTCCCCTCACACGTTCGCTTCTTCTCTCGAGTCGCGGTTGGGGGCTCCGCTCCTGGGACGACTTTCCCGACCTCCAGTTTGGCGACGGCTGCGAGAGGCACTAGGGGGGTCTGGTGGCGGCGAGGGAGGCGTCCGACGCCAGCGGGACGGTTGAGCTGATGCTAAGGTTGAAGCCAGGTTCCCCCTGTGCCGACGGGGCCGGAGACACCCAGCTGCCCTCGGAAGTCCTGGGAGGAGGTCTGGCAGCCTGCCTTTGGCTTCCCAGCTGGGGGGACCACGTCCCCCCACGGCTCGCTGTCCGGCACATGCAGCAAGGGGGGAGAGTCCCGGACTGTTGGCTTTTATTATGCACATACCTAGGAAGGAGAAGGCGGGGGAGGGTAGGTGTGGAGGGTGAGGGGTGCACATATTTGGGTTCGAACGATTGGAAAAACATGTGAAACCGCATGTCCAGAGCCAGCACGACTCAAGGATGCTCCTGCGGCTCCCCGGGCGTGTGCCTTTTGTGCCGGGGCACATCCTCCTGGTGCGGCCCTGCTCCGCCTGCAGCCAGCTCTGCGCGGAGCCTTACGCGGAGCCCTGCGCGGAGCCGGCGGAGATTGCCTTGCGCGGCCCGGGGCCCCCGCCGCAAACTCTTCGGACGTGAAACCACCCCGGAGAAGGGCCGGCTGCTTTGCTGAAACGAGGCGCACATATATTGAGTTTGTCAGGGATCATAAAATGTGAATTGATTATTCAAACAGCCATTGATTATAAAAGAATGCTTACTGCAGCAATGGGAAAGGTTAAAAGGAAATTGACCCTCTGCGTACGTGACATAAGTCATTAGGTAAATGAGATATTCATACGGGGTATAATCAAGGTCATGCTAATTTTATTTGCGGTGTTCCACTCGAGTCTCGAGCTTCGTTTGGGGGCCGCAAATTGTCCCCGGGGGAATCAAAACACCGGGTAGACCCCAGGTGCCGTAAAAATCAAAAATAAAAATAAATAAAAGGGAAAAAAAAAAACGTACATGAAACCCGAGGAGGGCTGCAAATTGCCCCGAAGTCCTGCTGTGGCCGCGGTGGGCCCGAGGCTGAGCCCCCGCCTTGGTGGTGCCCCAGCGGGCGCGGAGGGGCGCGGAGCCCCGCGCAGCATCGGGCCTCCCTGCGGGGGTGCTGGCACCTCGCCGCGGCCGGGCGCCTCCTCGGAGCCGGGGGAAGAGCTGGAAGTGCTGGCGATGTCAAAGATCCTCGCCTCTCCCAGACAGGATGAGAACGTGTAAAAAAATTAGATGTATTTATGCACATATTTATCCCCTCTAATTACAGAAATTAATCCTCTTACTTATGACTAAAAGGTAACGTCTAAGGCGTCCCTTTGATGTTTAACAGCATCGTTTGTGGCTAACATTCCGACTGATTAAGGAATAATTGTTGTTAAATGCTTTACAAGTGGATAGTGTTTAATTGAGAGGTATTCATAATTTTACGGCTTACCACAAAATGAAACGTAATTAAAAACGCAGGAATTTCCAACTGATTTTATTCCAATTATGTTTATTGTTCAGACTAATTATCGCACGAGATGGGGTACTTTTCCCCAGCCCTACACGGCACGCGTCTCCCACATACACCCGGGCGGGTTTTCTTTTCCAGGTACAGGCTTGGGGCGGCTTTCTGCAGCCTCCGCTCCCCCGTTCTCCCCCGCCTCCCATTGTAATTAAATGCTCCAGCCTTTTCTTCCCTCCTCCATGCAACACCTTGGGATGTGAGAAAGTGATGGCAGCTCTCTTCCCTCAGAGATCCAAGTAATTGTAGAAGGGCTGATGAATTTCTTGAAGAAACACTTGCCACACACTGAGGAAACCATCTCCTAGCAGGATTTTACAAACCAAAGTAAACAAAGCACCCCAGGGGCGATTTCCTCCTTTTGCGCAGCTTACTTCTCAATTTACCTCAGAAGCGCTCACAAACACACACAAGAATTACAGCAGAAATCAAAATTGGTCTGGGAAAGATATTCCGGATGGAGACAGGCAGAGAGATGGGAAGTGTTCAAAGCAAGGGACAGTCATTAAAATACCTGCCAAGCGCGCTGGCGTTCCCCAAACCAACCTTGCCTTCTTCCCCTTGAACTCAGAGCTCTGTTCAGCATCTCTTTAAACACATGTATGCCTGGGAAGGAGAAAAAGACAACACCACACACACACACAAGAAACACACACATGGACCCGCACCTCGGGTCCATCTTCCCAACGCCTTTAGAACAACTCCAGCCTCCCGAGCCGGCGGGGAGGTGAAGTTAGGTGGCCAATTTCACTGTTTCCTCGATCGAAGAAAGTTGGGTGTGGAAATGGATCTCTTTATTCCTGACTTTCTCCATCCCTCAGCTGGGCTGTCGGAGAAAATCAGAAAGGGGTGCCTGAGAATGCTCCGACACCAGATAAGCGCGGACAGGGACAGTGCATACCCCTAACAGGGGCTGGGGGACAGGGAGCATATCACGTCTCTTCCTGCTTCCAGCTTGAGCTTTTCCTTTGGGCTCCAGCCCGTTAAGGAAGGAGTATTTATGGCTCCTTTTGTTTCCTCCTGCCCACCAGCACCAAACCTCTGGAGGGTGCGCAGTCCGGGGGCTGCTGCCCTGCGCGGCAGGCTTGCGGCACTCACAGGTGTGCTTTGGCTCGGCTGTGTCTCTCCGTATAGTTTCTCGGGTCTCCGGAAGGGTTTAATCGAGGTGTGATAGTAAAAGAGTGTTTAAATTCTGCTGGGGAAATAAGGGAGGTGGAGGATTCCCTCTTATGGCAAGTTAGGAATAGCCTAAGCTTTCCAAAGGGATGTTTAAATGGGACTTAATGGAGCAATATCTCTACTTTTTTTTTTTTTTTTTTTTTTTTTTTATGCTTCAGCTAGGAGTCCTGAATCCTTTCATTAAACTGACATAGATTTCCAGAGATGGGGAAAAGGAGGGGTAACTGGGGTGGACATTTTATGCAAATGAGCAAATCCGAAATGTATTACAAATCCACTGTAATAAAACTGACAGTTTTGACAGTATTGACAACATAAATATATGTTGGAACACAGCACTTTCAGACACTTAACCGATGAAGCAATAAAAAGATTCGACTACAATATTTCAAATAATCGACATTGATGTTTTGATACATCATTTTTATACCTCGAATCGATCTATCACTCTGTGACCGGTCAATTTTAAGTAAAAATCTGCTGCAATTATTTACGCTATTGCCAATGACGACCTAATAACTGTTTTCAATTAATTACAGCAAAACTAAGCATTATGAGGACTAACCGGCCGTATATTCCATTGTATGGTCCCTTGCATTTCTTGTATGGTGAGCAAACACATATATGTATATTGCATTCTCTTTGTGGGATCAAAAGAAAGACGTACAAAGGCGATCACAATCTTTTAGGGAAGAGAAAAAAAAAAAAATATCTGTCGGAAACACACCATGGGCTCTCATCACGCACTTCTAGAAAAACACACTATAATATTTTGTCAGCTCTTCCCTATGCAATACCAAGCCGGGCTCCTAAGATTTTTTTTTTCCCTTTTCTCTTTAGGCTGCGCGCTGATTCCCACTTCAAACAATGGGCCGAACAGCGCTTTTAAAAAAGGGAGATTCGTGCTTGGAGTGATCGCATGTGTTATGAGAGTCGCCGTAACATTTCAAAGGAGATAGAAGGATATTGTTCTCTCCGGACCGAGAACTCCAGTGTCAAAACGAGAGCGCTCCTCTTCTGGAGTTTTATAGGCAGCTGGAGAACAAAAGTGAATATTTTGAGAGCTGAGCAGAGTTTGGAGGCTTCTCAGATGCTTTGATATTGTACTAAAGCGATTTAGTTTTCCCTAACTCTCCTTTCTGTTACGACGTCACATTGCAAAAACTGATTTTTTTTACTACTATTTTATTATTTTTTAATGCTTCAAGCTCCTCCGAACAAAAGAAAACTAGATTTTTAACTACCCTGCTAGAAGCAGTCTTACTGGGAAACCCTGACAGGTATTTTTGTCCTTCTACTTTACGAAGGAAATACACACGCTGGCTGTTTATGATCTTCACTTTCCCAAACCTCCCAGCCCACGCCACAGAAGCAGCCCGGTTCTCCTTCCACGCTAACGCTCCGCACCCCCCCGCGCGTGGGTTATTCAGGGATAACGCAGGACGGGAGGAGGGGGGCGGACATTTGGGTTCCCCTTCTCCCCCCGGCCTCCCCCCGCCGGGTGAGTGAGAGGACCTCAGGGGCAAGCTACCACGGCCACATGGGACCTGGAGGCACGGACCCGGGGGACGGTGGCTCTGCTCTGTGCCCCGCGCCAGGGATGCGCGCCCCTCCGCGCCCCCGGCAGCGGCCCTGCGAGGGGCTGCGCGGCGCGGCGGGAGCGCGCTGGAGCCCCGCCAGATAGCGCTAGAGGGCTGCCGATGGCACGGCCGCGCCGCCGCCGGGGGCTGGGATGGCCCCGGGGCGTCCCGCAAGTGCCGGGTCGGAGCCCCGCGGCCCGGCCCGGGGGGGGGGATCAGGGGCTGGGGAGGGGGGGAGCGAGCCCCGAGCTCCGGTGGTGCTCGGAGGAGCTTTGAAAGAGGAGGGGGAGGGCTGCAAGGGAAGTTTACAGGTAAGTAAATGAACCTCTTCCTAATCCCGCTCCCAAAGATCGGTGGAGGTCAAGCAGAGTTCACCACGATCGGCTACCACTGACTTTCGGGCCAGGAGGCATTTCTAAAACCGGCCGGGTTGTGGGAGAGCCCCGTCCCGCAGCGGCGGGCGAGGGGCGCGGGGAGAGCAGCTCAGGGAGCCCCGCCGCCCGCTGGGGCCGTGCTGGCAGGGGGCGCCCGGGGCGGCCCCCCCAAAGCCCGGCGGCTACGGGACGCCGGAGGGAAGCGAAGTGGGCTGGGACGAGGAAAAAAGTGACCCAAGTTGTGAGAGGCCGCCCGTCTAGGCGAGGTGAAGCGTGGCAAGGAACGATTTCGGAGGTAGGAGTTTGATCTGTGGAATAATGCTGGTTATAAAACTGCAAAGGTGCTATTTGCACCCCACGCATCGCCTTGGGAGCAGAGCAGAAAGAAAAAAAGCCCGTGGATTTTACCACGGGGTCACGGTTATGTAGTAACCCTGGAGACGCATTTTAACACGCGGATTGCTTTCTTCATTAAATATGACACATTTCCTAGAACGACAGCCCAAGACAAAACGCCAGGATAAACACTCCAAATTATTCGTCCTGGTCCGCAGAAGCCTTAGCCTGTCCATTGTGAGGTCTGCCTGTAAATGTCGACTACGTCTTTCCGAAGACATGGCATCGCCCCAAAATACTTGAACTCGAGGCACAAACAAACAAACATTGAATAAAGTTACAAACAAGATTAAGGTTCAAGTTATTTGTCCCTGCAGCAAGGCGTCAATTGTTCTAACAGATGTAGGGATGCTAAGAGGATTTAAACCACGCGAATTTAATAAACCAGATTAGCAATAGGTGCTTTCCACAAATGCTGGGAACCGTGAAGTAAATCTCCCCTAAATTATCTATTAGAGCACAGCATTGCTTGCAAGGAGTGCAGAAAAATTCCGAGGGGTGCAAGCGGATTTCGTGCAAGCACAGCTCGTTTCCCCTCCCAAACTTTGTATTTGCATTAAATCTCCCGCTACACACACTGCGCACACACTCACACAAAACAGCGGCTTAACATACCCGGTGGAATATACTTTCGAAATCTGAAATATTACCTGTTGTGCCATCGTCCACTTTTGCAAGGCTGTGGAAAAAGAGAGAGAGAGGGAGCAAGCGAGCGAGAGAGGCATGTCTCAAAGCCAGCAAAGGACTAAGATGCCACACTTCGGAAAGGCTGATTGAAAACAGACTCTTCTTAAGTTTTAGAGGATTTCTCTCTCACTCCCTGCAAGGGCTAAGAAGCCGATTTGGGAGTTTGAAGGGAATAGGTTTCAGCGTCCATATTTGTTCTGGTGCACTTGTAAAATGCGATTTGAAGAGGATCTTTAGCCCTCTGATTGTCTTTGTATTGTTTTTCTTGAAACGGATCTTTTGCCCTTAATGAATCCCCACACAGCTGGACAGCTCCTTCTCGGACACTGAGAGCGCTAACCCCAAACTGACCCCAATTTGACACCACAAGATGAAATTTTACCGCCTGTTAAAACCATTTCCAGCCTCGGCAAAAGGAGCTGGCTGTTGACTGAGATGCACTTCCATACCGGACACCTCATTTCTCTTTGGACTTTTGAGCTGATCTAAAAAAAAAAAAAAAAAAAAAAAAAAAAGTAAAGAAAAAAAACACCACCCCATCGACTCTTCTCATCTCTTACACTTTTCCTGGAAAACAGCCTTTGCTGTGAAAATGATGCACGAGAAATGGAAATCAGCCAATTTAATTTTCCCGAATTACTGAGTTTAAAAGAAAATATGTCACACGGCTGAAAATAAAATTAGAAAGAAAGAAAAAAAAAAAAAGTAAATAATAAATGACCTAAGACTGTAGAAGCCTCCACCCCCTGCACGCACGTATCCCATTTTCCTCTGAGTTCTTAACAGCATCTTTGTTAATAGCTGAGTACTTTCACTTAAGGGCGCTAAATTGAGATTCCTCTTTAATGGCTAAACTTTAGCGCTTTATAAACCACGTTCTCTGTGTGCATTAATCCACTGGGATAGTGAAGAGGAAAAAGGCTTCAACTCTTTTCACGAAAAAAAAAAAAAAAGACACAAGAGGAACATGAAAGCCCCTCATTTACCATATGAAATTTCACTTTCTATCAAGTTAAAATCATTTTTAAAAGTTGGTCCCTGTCCCAGATTACACACATGCACAGCAGGGCGAGTCAATGCAGGGGGTTAATTAGTTTAGGGAAGAAAAAAAAATGAAAAGTGAAAGGAGCAGCATTGAACACTACAAAAATCTTTGGCTACTTTTTTTTGCAGCTTTGATTTTAGGTTGCTTTCTCTAACAATCCCTTACGCAAGAGAACCAAGATCTACAGGCGCTCCTGTTAAAAGCAGAATTACGAAAAGAAAAACGAGTCTAAAATTACGTCCTGAGCAATGAAGTACCTTCTCCTATGGTAGCCAAGTCGTGGAAAAAACTTCGTTTTGAGAAGAAAACTGATGAATTTCTCCACAGCTTGCGGTCTGAACAAATACAGGGAGCCTTCAGTGGAACTAGATTACTTTTGCAACGGCCACGTTACAAGGAAAGAGCTCTTCTTTAGTGATACCGAAACTGTTTGAAATGAGACACACTTGTACAGCTCAGGAGGCAAGGCTCTGGGTTTGCACTGCCTCGGTTAAAAAATAAGATTGGAAACTACAAATATTTAAAATATGTCCTCGAAGCTGGCTGCATGGGCTTTATCACAATGAAATGATTCCTCAGAAGTTTAGAAATCTGGCTTCTTCAGGGCTGGGGGGTGAGGGGTGGAAGAAGGATATGAAGAAAAAAAAATAGCATTCACTGATGACTAGATCTCTTTAAAAATCTGTAGAAAACTACAGCTGTAAAAGTAGGAAAGGATTTGCATAACCTACTGCTCTGTAGGTCTCCGCGCACCCAAAGGATTAGCCAAGCATTCATTACCATGAATATCTTGAATTACGTTACCGATTTATACGACAGAGTATAAATACTGCACAAGAAGACTGGTTTTTTTCCTTGCGAAATGAATCGACTTAACCACTGCTTGAAAGAGATCTACATACTAAGGCTTTTTTACTCACCTCTCGTTACAGTCCCGGAAAGTCAGTCACATCAATTCGGTTGCTCTTAGGACTAGCTTTAATCTTGGAAGAGATCCTCTAGGAAAAGACAAACGGGTCTGCTCTCCGGCTTCTGGCGGGCTTTAAAGCAGTACAACTCTGTCTAGAAGTAGGAGAGTGACTTTTCTCCTCATTCGCCCCATATCTGTAAATAGAGCCTGCTCTTGCGGGGCTCGGCGCTATCGGAACACGCAGGAATGCCCACTGGCGTTTGTCAGCCCTCCACCCTATCTTTCTTTATATGTGAGGGCTGATTTCCCGCAGACATCATTGTTATGATGGCTCATTTAATCAAACTGTTTAATTGCTCCGGTAATCACTATCATCATCACAGGTACTCAATCATTCATCATTTTGGAGGGGTTTATTGACCTCTGGAGCTCATTCCCTAAGCCTATTAAAATCAGGCCAAATATCTATAACTGCCCCCTGAGTCATTTTCTTAAAGTTTCAAAAAAAAATAAAAATAAAAAATCTTAGAATCACCGTCCTCATCGTGAGCAGCAAAACAAACCAGAACAAACGCTAACTGAGAAAATCACTTTTTTTTTTTTTTTTTTTTAAAGCCATCTATGTATGAGGCCACGTTCACAACTGGGTACATAATCATTGATAAATCCCACTATTAACGGGATAGTCTGTTTTAGATTTATGTGCAGGGGACCGTGAACGAGGGTGGGGGGGTTGGGGAGGACAAAACTGCAGCAATCGATAGTTTGACCATCGCTCCTCCCCTAAACTTCAAGCATCCCCCATGATTGATGATCCCGGGTAGCTTTGGTAATTGACTGTTCTGAGGTAAGGCATGTTTCAGCTCCAGCAAAGCGATTGGGCGAGGGGAACATACCAAAATTAACGCGCGCGCGTGTGTGTGTGTGTGTGTGTGCGCGTTTGGAAAAGTTCATTTGGTGCTCAGGGGTGGGGGGGGTGCAGCATCTCGCTTAATTTGCTAAATACCCTACTGTAATTAGCACTACCATTAGAAGGCATTACCGAGCTAATACTTCAGCATACATTCCACAAGCGCGACGTCGATATACAGCGAAGTCCAGAACCGTAACACACGCGAATGCATCGCTCCCCGACGGATCCACTCAGCGAGAACATGCAACCCCAAATCTACGGAACATCTGGATCCATCCTACAAAAGGCTGAGCGTGACTTTGGTTTTAAAGCCCTTTTCAAAGGCTGGCAGCCTAAGCGCAGAACCAAAAGGGGGTTTCCCCTTCCTCCCCCCTCCCCGCCCCCCTTCCTTCCACCCCCCCGCGGCATCCACAGCGGGCTTGGGCGCAGCGATCGCTTGGCGAGGAGCGGTGCCAGCCCCGGGCTGAGCGAGGCGCGCTCCCCGCGCCCCGGATCGGGACTTTTTGCCCGGCCCCGGGAGCGCAAAGGGGCCGGCTGGCCGCGGAGCTGCGCGGAGCTCGCCGAGCCGGCCGGCGGCCGGGGGAACACCAACTTTGCGCGGCCCCCCCTTCCCCGGCAGCCCTCCGTGCCCTCGGCCCCGCATACCGTTCTCGGCAGCGGCGATAGCCGGCGAGTTAAATAAATAATTCAGAGCGTAAATCAGCCGCTAAAACACCGCGGTTAATCGCAAGGTATTTCGTCGCTAAAAACAACCTAGCGCGAACCAACCCGGGGCCGGGCTTCTGTGGCACTTTTCCTCCGGCTCTCGGCAGTTTTCCCCTGCCTCTCCCCCCTCTCGCACACACGCACTCTCCCCGTCCTACCTCCCTCCCTCCCTCCCTCCCTCCCTCGCTCCCTCCCTCCCTCCTCCCTCCTCCCTCGCTCGCTCCCTCCCTCCCTCCGCCCGCTCTCCTTCCTACACGCCTCGCTTCGCTCGGGGCAGGGGCTGCTGCGCGGCTCCCCCCGCGCGGCGCTGCAGCCGCCCTGCCGGCGCGCTGCGCATCAGCGGCGCTCTGCCGGCCGGGGCGCCCCGACACCGACACCGGCACCCGCACCGCCCCGGCCCCGCCGCCGCCGCCGCCGCCGCCCCGCTCCCCGCCGCCGCTCCCCGCCGCCGCCGCTCCCCGCCGCCGCCGCCGCGCTGCAGGACTGGCTATGGCCACCGCCACTTCCGGGTTCCGTCACTTCATTCTCCCGCCGATCGGCGCCGCGAAACTGAGCCGCTTCTATAAGGCAGCCCGCAGCCAACCTGCCAGCGCTTACTGACACTCACTCATCTCAGAGAGAGAGGGAGAGAGGGAGGCAAAATACCCACCGGCAGGAGGAGGAAAAAAAAAAAAAAAAAAAAAAAAGAGAGAGAGAGAGGAGAGGGGGAAGTCTCCGGGCTTTGCAAACTATTCGTTTTTTTTTTTTTCTTCGCATCTTTCCCCACCCCCCTTCACAGTACTCAAAAAAAAAAAAAAAAAAAAAAAAAAAAAAAAAGACCCTCTAGCGATTCTAAAGGCAAAACCCGAGCGCGGAGTTACTGGAAGAAGGAACCGGGGTTAAAAAGATTCCTCCTCTCTTCTTCATCATCATCAACCATCATTCATTCACTACCTTGACATTCCCTGGCTTTGATTGACAGCTGGAGTGGCAAAAAAGCCATGAGACACGACAGTTTGGTTACATGTGGGTTGCTGACGGGGCGATCGTAACCTTCAGTTTGGGGGCTTGACAATTTTTTTTTTTTTTTTTTTTTTGCGTAGAGAAAGAAAAAAGGAAAAAGAGAGAGAAAGAGAAAAAGGAAAGAGAAAGAGACAGAAAAAAAGAAGAAATACACAGAAACTCTCATCGTGGTTCCTGACTGTTTTTTATATATTGTTGTTGTTGTTGTTGTTGTTATTATTTACCCATATTGGAGGACAGGAGAAGTCTATAAGTGGGTTACAAAAAAAAAAAAAAAAAAAAAAAAAAGGAATCTTCTTCACTTTAAATCACTTTCTTTGCTGGACTGGGATATTAAATATACGACCAATCCAGGAGTTTATTGGAGCGCAGACTGATGGCGCAAAGGGTAGGTTTAAATCTCCAACACTTACCTATATATAAATCCTCTCTTAAGAGGGGCCTGTCCGATTTGCTCTCCTCTGTGCTGATGATGATGGCGGCCACTATTAAAAAATAGCAGCAAAAATTATTCACTAGCTTTTTGTGTGTGTGCGTGAGTGTTTCTGTGTGTGTGTCTCTCTCTGCAATTGTTCCACGCTTTTTCCTCTCTAGCTTTCCCCCAGCAGCGCGATTTCCCTGCTCTCTTGGCTGCTCAGTAGCACGGGGTTCACAGGGGAAAGCTTGCTGCTGCTGCTGCTGCCGCCGTGCTGCTGCTGCCCCAGGACAGACTAAGAAATACATATGTGTGTGTGTATATATACGAACGTATATATATGTATACATATATAGCTGCTTTTTCTTTTTTTTTTCCTCTTTTTATTTTTTTTTATTTTTTTTTTTTTGTCTCTGGCTTTGACAGGACAAGGGGAATTACTACTAAATAATGTTTCTGGTAACTTTCAGATTATTTCCCCCTTTATCTTCCCCCCCCTTCCGATGCACCCCACCTTCCCCTCTCCTTCCCCGTGATGATTTATTTATCTAGCTGCTTTGGATTCTGCTTGTTTATTCATTTACGTTTGATTTTTCGTCCTTCCTTCCTAATTCAGAACAACTCTAGTTTCTCTCCTCCGTTTCCTTCCTTTCCATCCCGGTTTTCCTCGCCAGGGTCTCTCCAGCCGTGCCGAAGCGGACCGTCTCCCCCCGCACACACACACACGGACACACACGCACTCACTTTCCCCCTTTCCCTCTCCCTACACCCCCACGCTCCCTCAGCCTCTCCAGCTCCTGCCCCTGCTCCCAGCCGATTTCATTTCGCACATCTCACTCTCTGTTGTGGCTGTTCTTGTTTTGTTTTGCTCTGTTTGCGTCTGCCTGGGTGCTTTACTCTCTTCTGACTTTTGTTGTTGTTGTTTGTTTGTTTGTTTTTTTATTCCCCCCTCTCCCTCTCTCTCTCTCTTCCCCCCCCCCCCCCCCTTCCCCTCTTTCTCTCGCTTTCTTCTTCTCCGGCCCGGTTTTTGACAGTACGATGAGCTGCCCCACTACGGCGGGATGGACGGAGTAGGGGTGCCGGCGTCCATGTACGGGGATCCCCACGCCCCCCGGCCGATCCCCCCGGTGCACCACCTCAAACCATGGCCCGCCGCTGCACGCCGGCCAGCATTACGGCGCCCACGCCCCGCACCCCAATGTCATGCCGGCACAGCATGGGCTCCGCTGTCAACGACGCCCTGAAGCGGGACAAGGATGCGATCTACGGGTAGGTGCCGCCGGGCGAACGCGGCGCCGCTGCCCGCCGAGCGGGAGGGCAGGAGCGGGGCGGGCGCCGGGGGGCTCCCGGGGGGGCCTCCCGGGGCGGGCCGGGGGGTGGCGGCAGCCCTGTGCTGCGGGCCCGAGGAAGATGCGTGGAGGCACGGCCCGTGGGGCTGGGGTGCCGGCACCCTCAGGAGACGCGTCCTGGAAGAGAGGACCCCTCCGGTGGAAAGGGGGTGGGAGGCAGCTTGTCTTCCTTTTTTTTTTTCCTTTTTTTTTTTTTCTCTCTCTCTACTCTCTTTTTTTTTTTTTTTTTTTTTTTTTTTTTTTTTTTTTTCCGACGAGTTTTTTGTCTCGCTCGGAAAGGCCCCGGTCAGGACTTCAGACAGGAGAGGTGGCTCTCTTGGCGCTGGGTTAGGTGAGGAAGTGGTATTCTGGTGTTCTCCTCCGTGCCATAATAACACTCTTCCAACACTGTAAATAAAGAGCTACTCAAATCGCACGAAGACAGTAAGAATAAAAAGAGATTCGCTTCTCACGAGCAGCTCTTTCCTGAGATAAGCGAAGTAAATGCATTGGAGGCAGCGAGCTGAGTTTATATGTAGGAAAGAGAGAGCGGGAGGAAAAAGAAACACGTACCCAACAAAACTCTAGCCTCTGCCAGGGCACTGCCTGAGGGGAATGACACCGATTCCCTCCAGTGCCTTTTAGCAAAAAATACCGAATTATCCTAAAAGGAGGGATAGTAAACGTCTGTAAGAGAGTATGGGGCCTTGATCAGACACCAAAGGGGGAAACAGACCAACGCATACTTACTACTTAGTACGCAGATAAAATATTTTTTTTCCTGACTACACCAACTATGGGAAAATATTTCGAGAAGTGCTCCCTCCCTCCGCCCCCTCCCCAGCTCACTTATCTGGACAGCTGGTATTTTACTTGGGGTGGCTTCCTAAGCCAGGAAACTTCACCACATTTTTGTTAGCAGGCCCCTGAAAAATAAAATTACGTATTAAGTAGTTTGCAGTTTGCCTCCCCGTGCTTCTCATTTTAGGTCATAGCTTGAGGGTAGGGATGGGATCTCCAGGTTTCGCGTTATTTTAGGCTGGGCGAAGAGGGGAAGGTTCCCAGCTGAGCTGCTGCCTGCTTGAGTGAGTGTGTTTGGTGCGCCGGGTGTGTGAGTGGAGGTCACTTTTGTCCTCAGCTCTGGGGACTGCACATGGGATGCGGCTTGGCCATTCTCAATTTCCGAAAGAGAAAAAAAAATAAAAGGAAAAAAAAAAAAAAAGTGTATTTTATTTCGAGGCGGGATTGTCCCCTGCTCTGCCCGGAGCAATACCGAAAGGCTGCAGAGCGTGTCCGTGTGTCCGTGTGTGTACGTGCATTTAAAAATACTTGTTGATTAGAGCTCGTCTTTCCCCCTCTCCCCACCCCCTCCCGCTCTCTTTGTGTGCCACTGCCCGGTAGGCACCCGTTGTTCCCCTCTTAGCTCTGGTCTTTGAGAAGTGCGAGCTGGCGACCTGCACGCCCCGGGAGCCCGGCGTGGCCGGCGGGGACGTCTGCTCCTCCGACTCCTTCAACGAGGACATCGCCGTCTTCGCCAAACAGGTCCGCCACCTCTACCCCGCCCCCGGCCCTTCCCGGCGCTGCCGCCGCCCCCGGCCCCCGAGCCCCGCGGCCGGGCGCTGCCCGGGGCAGCCCCTCCGAGCCTCCCCTCCCCCCTTCCCCTGAGCCCCCTCCACGGCCGCCGGCGGGGGGCGGGAGGGGGCGGCGGGGGGCGCGCTGCCGGACCGGGGCCGCCGGCCCTCGCCCTCGAGCACCGACAGAAGGGGGACGCGGCTGGGGCCGGGTCTGGAGGCAGCGGGAGCAGGGAAGGACGGGAGCCGGCAGGGCTGGGGGGCGGCCGGGGCAGGGCCGGCTCCCTGCAGCACCCCCCAGCTGCCCAGCGTGGCCGTGGGGCAGCGTTGCTTGCTTTTGTCACCCCTCGGGGTTGCATCCTTCGGGCCAGTGGGCAGCAGGGCCGAGGGAGGGAAGAAGCCACAACTCACGCTGCTTTGCCTTCTCCTTGCAGGTCCGCGCTGAAAAACCACTTTTTTCTTCAAACCCAGAGTTGGACAATTTGGTAAGGCCTCGCCCCAGCGCCCCGCTCCCCTTTCGCCTTCCCCGGCCCCGTGTTTGCCCCTCGCTCTCGGCAGCGCCGGGAGGAAGGCAGCCGGCCCCCGGCTGGACGGCCCGGCCCTGCCCGGCCCCAGCCTTCAGAGGGCTGCACTTGTGAACTGAGCCGGGGCAACGCCGGCAGCTCCAGCGCCTTGCGGGGCAGCACGGAAAAGCCACGGGGAGCTAAAGTGAGGGATATAAGTGCTTCGGGAGAGAGGGATGGAGATTTCTAACGTCAATCTTTTGCTAATGTGAACGTTTCAATATTCAAAGTGACTAAATCCTCTTGTAAAGAAGATGCCAAAGTGTTAACCCCCCCCCCCCTCCTTCTGGGGGCGGTGGGGGAATGCGAGCGTGTGCTCGGCTTCTCCGCGACCCCGTGAAGCCAGGGCCGGGGTGCGGGGAGGGAGCGAGGGCGAGAGAAGGGGGAAGCTCGGGGGTGGTGGCAACAAGCGCTCATCGCCGCGCCTCCGATAGATATGATAAAATCAAGTGCTGAGGTTAAAGTTGACCGAAATTGTTCAAGCGTGACCAAAGGAGCTAAAATCCCGATAATGACTGCATGCCCTGACAGCCCCCGTCTCCCCTTCGCCCCTTTGGACTCGCAGCCCCGCGCAGCACCCGTGCTCTTTTCTCCCAACTAACCCCTGGCTCAAAACTTTCTTGCAGATGATCCAAGCAATACAAGTACTAAGGTTTCACCTTTTGGAGTTAGAAAAGGTAAGCGGCGGGGCGGAGGGCGGGGGGAGGCCATCCCCTCCCCGGCGGGCCGCTTCTGCCCTGCTCCCTTCGGCCTCTCGGGGGTCATTGTGGCACGGCCGGGGATCCGGGACAAAGGCGGAATGGTACCGCAACCTGTGCCATCGGGGCATGTGACACCCGACAGCCATGCCCAGGCCAGCCCGGCATTTTTTTGTTCAGCCAAGTCCTCACATTTATCCATTATTAAGCCCCGTGCGTCCTTCTTGCCCCTGCTCTCGGCAGAAATTCCCTCCGTGACTCGGAAACAACCCGATCTAGCAAAAGCCAAAGAAAGCCCTCCCGCTCCTCTGCAGCTCTGGCAGGCTTGCTAACCCCAAACAGGCAGTAAATGTTTGTAAGAGGCAGGGGGCCCCTGCTCGGCCTGGGGGAGGGGGGGCTATGCCCTGCCCGGGACGGCCGTTCCCAGCCCCTCGGCAGCTCGTCCTCAAGCTGCTGGCCCGAGGCACCGAGCCGTGGGCGACCAGCATCACCCCGCATGGCCCCGCTGCTGTCTCGGGCGAGGAGCGGTGCCCGTCTGCTGCGGTCCCCACGCACCGCCGGGGGCCGCGACCCCCGGGCCGGAGCTGCCCCCGGGCCGGCTGGCCCTCCGCAAGCCACGCTGAGCCCCCTCGCTCTCTCTCGCTCTCTCTAACTTGTTGCTGCAGCGAGTCTCAAGAGAATAATATGCGCTGCAACAATTTCTCTATGTTTCCTCGCCTTCGACTATTGTGCCCCTTAATTAGAGTTACTCGTGGAGTAGATCAGAGTGTTGCTCTTGCTACCAGAAAGAATTGCAAGCCGATATTTCGCCATTATTGATGCTATTATTCTTGTTACCTCCTTCAGGTTCATGAATTGTGCGATAACTTCTGCCATCGTACATTAGTTGTTTGAAAGGAAAAATGCCAATAGACCTCGTTATTGATGAAAGGGATGGCAGCTCCAAATCAGACCACGAAGAACTCTCAGGATCTTCCACAAATTTAGCCGACCATGTAAGTTCTTTTGATTTCTTTATGGCACTTTCTAAGACTTTTAACCTATTTAGAGGACCTGTACCTGATTTCACTGTTTTGTGGCTGCTGTCTACTAGTGCTGTTCCTACCTTTTGCAAATTCGGTTTCCACCTTAAACTCCACCACACCCACCCTCCCCCCCGATTTGCAAAGTTGTGAAAGCAAAAGGTTCCTTCTGTTTCCATCTGTAAAGCAGCGGGTTTGCATCGGTTTGTAAAGTTTCCTGGTCTGGGCGACTCGAGGAGCTAGCAAACTGTCGTTTTGATGTGGTGATCGGTGCGTTTTCTTCTTCTTTGCCAACTCTGTAATCAATGCAGCAAGGCAAGGAAACAGAGACAAGAAAGTTAGGGAGAAAGTTTGCTGATTTCCTCCCCCTCCCCTCTCGTGGGGATGACAAGTGATGAGAATTATTGGCAATACTACATTGCATTAAAAAAAGGGGGTTAGCACATTAGAGTTTCCAATGCTCGTGCTTTATAGCAACTTATTGTCAGAATATGGACTTATTGCCAAACGCCTGAAGCATCTTCATAATAAAAGACAGTAACCTTGATGAAGCAATTATTAACAATGTATTACAGAAAGCTGGAGAGAATTATGATTGAGTAACCGTAGGTTAGCGGTTGATTTTAACACTTTAAGAGTTGGTGAATTAGTGTTATGTGTGTGGACTGAACGTTGGTGTGGCGTGGTAAGGAGAGTGTCTTTGTTTTTCCGGTTTTGGAGCAGCTCTGGTGACACTTAAAAATATGTAGAACGCAGAGAGACTCGGGATGTGAAGGAAAAGGCTGCAGCTGGTACCGCAGGAAAGGGAACGAATAGCTATGGTTAAAAAGAGTGGGTGTGAACTCTAGTTTATTTATAGGAGCACATCCCTGGGGGGAACGGGGGTTTACACAGTTTTAGGTTCAATTGAATTCATAATCTAAATGATACAGTCTAATATTTTAGCGGTTGAAATATTAATTTAACACCCGGTGTGAAGTTAACCATGCTTTCTGCACAGGCGCCTGCCCTTATTTCCTAGTGTGTAAGAAGAGTAGCTTTAAGCCCAGGGAGAATGAGCTTTCTAGGAGCTTTTGTTTCCTTTCAAAACATGTTGTTTCTATGTGTATTTGATAATTACATTAGACCTGGACTGAAGCTGGACTAGACTGGGAGATAAAATAATAATAAATTCTCCTAAATGCCCCCCTCCTGGTATTGCCTAGTTCCAGAGCCCTGAAAGTATTTTTGGACCCAAGCCTTAGCTTTCATTTTCTCATTTGTGTGAAGTAAACATTGTAGGACAAGATTTCTGTGATGTTTTGCGTTTGAAATCTCTTATTATGAGGGGAAAAAAAATATAGGCAGTGGTTCCTGAAAGTTTCCCTGCTTATCAGGTATCTCACATGTAGATAATAAACTCCATGAAGCATGACGTTATTTCCAAAATATTTGTTTTATGCATTTTACAACCCTAAATTCGTGTGCATAAGTATTATGGGGGAGTACTAAAAAAAGAAATTTAAATGAGTGGCACCTCAAAAGATATTGGGTCATTGTGTCTAATTCAGAGCAATAGAGAGAGAGAAAAAAAAAAAAAAAAAAAAAAGTACATGTTTTTCCAGTACAGTTTCTTTACAAGAGTGCATTTCAAGTGGAAGTGTAGAAATGGAGCATGCTTATGTTTATATTGAAGAGATTAGATAAACTAGCCTGTTTAGGGTTCTGGCAGATGGCGAATGCTCAAGCCAATTTGCTGTGCTCCATTATAATATTTAAATTCACGCACAATGATAGGACAAGGGTGGAGGAGGTTAGCATTTTGATAATTTGATAACTATTATCTCCCTAAGAAGAATCTCCTCTTGTTTTTGTGGCCCAAAAAACAAACTCAAATAAATATGACAACCCATTTATCTTGCACCCGTTAGGGTTTACCACTTCATTGGGTATTATAATTTAAAGCCTTTTATTTCCTGGAGATTTAAGCTATAACATTTTTACTTTAGCCCCCTGCTATTTGTTTTGAAAGGAAGCAATAATTTGTGCAACCAGAACACCAACTGGGAAATGAAGAGTTGTATCACATAGTTACATTTTATTCATGCGTTTTGGGAAATGTGTCTCCTTATTGGATTTTATATATATATATATATATATATATATACAGATCAGCTTGTTTTCCCAACAAAACTTTAACACTCTTTTATAGCTTAGTCAAACTACTGTGTATGTACACGTCTATGTTTACATTGTACAAGGTTGGAGCAGGAAGAAATCCACTTTTATATATAAAGTAAGAAACGTTTTTAAAATTGCTAATATAAACATGCAGGGGTATCAAAAAATGAGCCATCATTTGTGAGCATCTACCTGAAAATGTAATAGTTCAAGCATGCAAATTTGTCCAGTTTGACTCTCCAGGTTTACTTTTTCATTTGCTTTGATATGCATATTTAATATATAGCCCCAGGCTAAATCTCATTTGGTGAAAGTTGGTGCAGGGGTGATGATGAGCCACTTCAGAAGGACAGAGACAGCATGTTGTTTCCTCTGTTTTATGTATTGGCCCTCTATTCTGATCCAGGGGTCTTCCCCTCATGGTTTTATTTGCACATGAAATACTAGGAGCAGTTCAGCTGATTGGCTATGAATAATGATAGCCAAAAAGAAGTGTAGTTTAATTTGTTGTGTGCCAGGGTTTCTCTTGTGGAGGTGACAGTTTGTGACAGCTGTTTGACACCCCCAAAATCCATACACCTCTGTTCTTACTAAGTGGTATAAAGCTACACCCTGTGTGTTGTGTTTTCTGTGAATGCAAGGGGTGGTGACAATGACAGTGGCAGAGCAGAACTAGGAGCTAATGCAGCTCCCATTTTCATTCCTTGGCTAGACCTGAAAATGTACCATTAGGAAAAGTAACAAAAAGAACTGTGGGATTAGCCAGTATTTACCATAGGACTTTAAATGGGACACCAAGATACTGTGTTCCCCTTTCACAATCTACTGCTGTAGTATTTATATAACTAAACTGGAAACCAAAAGCAAAATCAACAAAGGAATGAATGCTTCAGAGGTATACCTGTGCTGTAAAATGGAGACAGCTGTAAGCGGTTGTGCTATATGTGTTTGGTAATAAACGTGTATATCGAATTTTATTTTAGTACACTATTAACTGTTATGTAATACAGTAAGTGTAAGGGGTCCAGGGACTTGGTAGATCAAATAGTACAGCACTGGCCACAAGAAGCTGAAACTTTTTGTTATTACTCTGCTGTGTTTAGTAAATATAACAGCCCATAATTAGTGTTTGAATTTTTAACACCCTCATATTTTTTTATTGCTCTGAGGTATTAGCTGTAGATGGGAAGAAGGTAATTACAGCTATGCCCTGGCTGAACCAGATCAGTAAGAAAAGAAAAGAAAAAAAAAAAAAAAAAAAAAAAAAAGAAAGAAAAAGGAAAGAAACCCTTCCAGCTGCAGTTCAAGTTGAGTTTCCCAGCACAGACAATTATTATTGTTCAATATAAACATGCTGGGTCCTATCCTGCATTCTGTGTTCAGCTTAAAATATCTGTTGAGATTGCCAGTAAATCTAATTTTTCTTTTTTTCCAGCTGCTCAAATCTGAAAAAAGTAATGCTTGTAAAATTTGGAGAATTTAAAACTTTTCCCAGCATACGATAATATTTTTTACTTTATTTACATTTGTTTTGTACCTGGCCTATCCTGGTACCATACAATTCTATCGTTAGTGCAAACCTACTTTGAAGCCTTGAAATTTCCCGATAGAAATTTATGGCTCTCCTTCCACTGGCTGTCATGGGAGCAGGATCAGGGCCTCAGTCTTCTTGATATTTGTTTATATGTTATAGTCAATTTGCAGCTGAGAGGTAATAATATACAGATCATAATTCGTAAAAGATAATTAAAAATGGATAGAAATATACATACATCTAGTTGTTGTTGTTTTTTGTTGTTGTTGTTGTTTTTTTTTTTTTAAAAAAGAACTGTTGACAGATCAGAAATCTGATGCCTCAGCTGGTAGAAGAAAAAATATTAGTTTGGATATTAAACCTTTCAGTTCTCAAATGAGGAGATACTTGTATTTTGTACTTTTGGACATCCAGACATTTTGTATTTCTTTAATACTTTTTATTGAAGAATGCCTTGCAAGTTCCTGACATCTTGCGGATGAGCAGAAATAAAAATATGTTAATATATATATATATAGGTTCCAGCTATATAATTAAACCTTTAGGTAAGATTTCACTGAGGAAGTAGCTACTGGCCTGGTGCTGCATTCCCTAGGTACTGCAACCCTGATGGATGCAAGTGGGAGTGTTGAGTATGCCAGAAATCAGACCCCAGAGGTGCTCTTCTTGTCTGTAGTGGGTCAGAAGGGAAACTAAGGAGTTAAGGATCTAACTGGAGGGAAAAAAAAAAAAAAAAAAAAAAAAAAAAAAACCTAAATTTTTTCTTTCATAACCAAATTTCTCAGTGTGTAGTTTAAGATTTAAGATGTTACTGTAGTCCCCGTGTTTTCTGAAGGAGCAAGGAGCATCAGGAAGGTTCCAAGACTGTAGGAAATACAGTGTATCTTCTCTTTCTGATGGGCAGTGCTAGGCCAAGTAACCAGCCAGCTCACATTTGGGTATTCTAATTTTAATTTTAATCTGGGTTCTCTCAATTTGAAATGACATTGTATTTCACTGTCTATTTGATGTTGGTGTTCCCTCTTTGGTTTGAGTTGTCTATCACTCTAGATGAAGTGTAGCCACACAGAATGACATAGAAGGACAATTTAAAAAAAAAAAAAAAAGGTAATTTTTCAAGTCTTGGTTCTTTTTACTGACAGGTGGATTACATGTCTGATTTCAATCTTAATTGAAAAATACAAAGCATGTAGCTTTTAAGTGTTGCCACATTCTAGGAGTGTCAAAAAATCCTCTTGATACTTTACTCAAATGCAAAGTCAAGGGACAAGAATGTCAAAATTAAAAATTGTACATATGTAGATATGTACACAAATATCTGAGAGACCAAAATACTTTGTGTTTTGTTTCACTCATGTAATTCTCATACAAATTAGTCAAAAATCATAGTAAAAGAGCATCTGCAAGAAAATATACCTCAGTAATATCAGGAGAAGTCTTTTTAAAAAAACATACATAATTGGAGTTTTTCATGGCTCATTTAATTATTGTAAGTTCCTTATGTAATAAGTTTTTTATTGCCACATTCCACAGCAGTCTTTAAGGTATCATCCTGAACTTAATACATCCAAAACATGTACATGCACAGATGTACACACATGCACGCACACAAATGCATAGGCATGGATGTGTATGACTTTATGCACCTGGTATAGTACACCATCTTTTGATATACCATGGTACATAGAGACAGACTTTTGTGGTATCAGTCACATCAGTAGTTACATTGTGTTTACAGGTGTTACTTGTACAAGGCAAGCAGGATTTGGCTTGTATTTGAGGGAAGAATGCCACCCAAGTCAGTAGTTCTGTTCAGTTTTGTGTTTGAAAAATTAATTTACAGGAGCAACCTCTAGACCTTCGATTCCAACTCTCCTGAGTGAGTCCTACAGCTATTGTGGTTTCTTTCAGGAAAGTAGGTTGTGCTTTATTTGTTCACGCAAGATAAATTGTTTTGTCCACTTCATCTGATAAAATATAAGGGACTGATTCTGTTATGGCTATATACTCAAAACTTCAGTTAACCTCTGTGAGCCAAATTCTGCTCAGCTTACTCACATGGATATCATCTGGCCTGATAAATTTGACTTCCTAGTTACAAATAAGAAGCAAATTCCTTATGGTTAATTGAGTCTTTAATATCACCGTAAAAAACAGTGTGAGATCAGAATCAGCCCCAGTGTACACTCTATGTACGCTCACAAAAAAACTCACCAGACTTTGCCCAGTGGTAATTCTGGGCATACAGTGTAAGAATTGCAATTTGACTGAAGGTTGTCCTCTATCAAATCTCTCCATTACATCTCTGTTCAAGAAATCCTGTAGCAGTGAAAAACTCTTACAGTTTCCACCAGATTTGTAGCATCAACAAAAGAGTAACACATCAGATTTGCTTTGTATACCAAGAGACTCTTGTCCTTTCTGTTGCTCTTTTCTAGATTTAGCAAAATTCGATGGTGGTGTTAAATCAATTTTTATTTTTTTTTTTTTAACTTTCAAGGGAAAAAACACTGGCAAAATTGTGTTTTCTTGGTAAGGCTGTGTGTGTAAATGAGAAACAGTGGATAGCAGCGGAGTGATCTCCTGTGGCCCTGCTAGTACAAGCTTTCCCCATATTGTCTCCTGCTTTTATATTAATTACAACTTGCATTATCAGCTGCGAGTCTGTAGCCCAGCAAATAGAAAATACTGCCCCTGGAGACCTAGCTTCTTGTATCTATTTTCCATCTCCTTCTATTGTGTTCTACTCAGTATTCACTGCTTTTCTCCTGGTAACACTGCTCTTTAACACAATTAGGTAAGAGCAAGAGGAGCACCATATTTGACTCCCATTTATTAAAACTACTGGGAATAGCTACATGTGTGTTGTTCACATTCTATGGTATACGGCATTAGTTTAGGTCATATGTGTGTGAAAATTTTATGGTATGCACACAAACACAAAACAGGCAATTGCATTTTAGCAGGCAACATCCACACTCTTTGGTGTGTTTCATGCTTCTGTAATGTATATTACTAAACCTTGCAGGAAAACATATAAAGCCATGCAAATGGTTTGTGTAATTCATTTATAGCTATCTTTTTTTTTTTTTTTTTCTCTCTTTCTCTCTCTCTCTTTTTTTTTTTTTTTTAAACTTATGATTAGGCATTTGGCCAAGAAGTTTTTCTTGAGGGATGCAAAGATGGAAACAGTTTAGGGCAAAAAAAAAGAGAAGTTCACTGATGCATACAATGATCTTAGCCCAATGAAAAAGAATGCTGCCTTTTAAGAGGTTGTAAACTCCACCCCAAGAATTATTTGACATTTTTTATGATATTAAAACATAGCTATTTCCATCACTTTTAGATTCTTCCAACATTCTAATGTTGCCTCTTGTAAATGCCCCATCCTTCCCCATTGGATATTTCTATTCTTCAAAAAAATACTGCTAAATTGCTTCCTCAAGAAAATTGTGTCACAAGAAATATGTTGAATTTCCAATCAATCCACCCTGTCTTTCCAAAACTGGATGTACAAGCTGAGGTCAAGAACAACTCAGCCTGGTAGAGACAGCAAGTGTTTTCAGCTGCAGGAAGTTTTATTTACCGATCCTTTCCAAATCATTACATTTTTGAAACAGAAAGGCCGGCCTAAGCTTTTGAAATGCTGTATGATAGGTTTTGGATGGCATTTGCCTTAAAACATAGCTGAGGTGGTTACCAGTTAATTATTGTAATTTTCGTATGTGTGATAAGGAGCTCCAACAGCAGCCAGCTTAAGAGAGCCTGGAGTGCATAAAATTAACATAACTCGCTGTGTTCCCTGAAAAGTTTAGCCTAGGTGAACATGTTGCAATTATTACATTTTCTAAAAGAAGGTTCCAGCCTGGTGTTGTTGGAGGGCTAAACTCATGCTATGCTATTGTTTCTTTCCTTTTTCATGTATTTCTTCTAGCTCTTTATCTGATTACCATCCGGCAAACAGCTGACGCTAAGAGGCTGCAGAGGGCTGAAGAGCTCCTGTCTGCTGTTTGCCTTCAGCTTGAAGCTATTTGAGTGGCTTCCTAACTCGGAGATAAAAAGAGGAGCTCATAGGCACAACTGTGTTTTAATCGAGGCTGTAAAGAGACTTGCTCAGTTTTTGCATTTTATTTCTAGCTGAACTTTTTGTTAACCTTATTTTCAACTGCACTTTTTTTTTTTTTTTTTTAAATAACATCTGGGCTTCCTGAACTTTTCAAGACTTCTCTTCTTTCTTTTTCTGTTTCTTTCCACCTGACTCTGTAAAATGATGGTAAAATGATACACTTTTTAAATGAAATTGTGAGGGCTTACAGTATTAATCGTGATCCTGGAGACCTAATTAATATAACAATCTCAATGAATATAAAACCTTGTGATTATTATTGCTATTATTTTTCTGTTGTTGCTTTTTGTGAGAAAAGTAGATCGGTCTTATAGGTTTTGGAAGTGTGGTGGTTTTGTACTGTAAATGCTATAGTGCTGTCAATTGTGCTGATAGCTTAGGTGAATTTAAGATCACGGACTGTCTTCTGTTCCGCTTATGTCTTCCTGCTGTGGAGCCACATACATGCATGCATGTGTGTGTTTGTGTAAGGTGAAGGGGATTTGGATACTTCTTACCCTTTGGTCACCTAGGGCTTTACTCACAGCCTTTTGAAGTCAGGGGATCTTCCCTTTGTCTCTGCTGTGATCCGGGTCAGGCCCGTTAGATTTATGTTACTGGGTTTTGTAGCAAGACATTATTTGGCAGTTCTATTTTACGTTGCTATAGAGCATGTGGTACTAATCAGTTCTAGGAGATTACTTTGAGATGTTTCAATATATATTTTGAGACCTGATTCCAATAACACTTACACTGAATTTTACAATGGGTAAATCAGTTGATTTTGTTGAACTTATTCCTACTACACATTGGGGTAGATGAGGTCAGAATTGGTCCTGCTCAGAGAATTCATCAGTACTCTTCATTTGCTGCTCTTAGGATCTCCTCATGCTTTCATAGCCCAGTGTTATTTCATAATGCAGATGTAAGACACAATCAAACCTAATGGGCAATATTGGGGTTGGGCTGGGGGTTGAGAGAGTTGGATTGGAGGTCAGGAGGTATTTTTTGTTTGTTTCGGTTTGGGATTATTATAGTGTGCTGGATTTAAGTTGTCACATGCAGGTGACGATTAATGCAGGTCCAGGCCCTAGTCTGATCTGTTTCATGTGTTCTTGCTCTCCTTTTCTGCCAGAGGAAATTCCATCTCTTGCCTGCCTTCATGTGGTGCTGATAAAGCTCTTCCTGTACAGTAGAATTCCTGTTTTCCTTTAAGCAACAGCAGGGTATTGGGAATGATCAGGAAAGGGGAGGAGGACAGGCGGAGAATACACTCAACAAAGTAGCACTAAACTATAACATTAACTTTTCCTCACTTATCCCTTTAAATAGCAGCTTCTCACTCTAGGAGAGTCAATACTCAATAAATTAGAAAGCTAGCATGAATGATGTGACTAAAGTACAGTGGTTGAGGTCTTACTTAGCCAAGTTTTTGCAAACTTTGTACATCTGTCCTTATGTGTTCTCTTTTGTTGTGTTTTATGCATAGCAATGTAGAAAGAATTACATAAAAATCACTGTACGTGTTATTTTATGTAATCACCTGGTGGTTATTCTTGACAATACTCGTAAGCAAACTGTTAGAGTGATACAGCTAGAAAGTCTTTGAAATGTGTCCATATCAATGTGTGTGTGTGTGTGTGTTGAGGGGGTAGGGAGTAGAAACATCTTCCCATTAAAATGGTTTTTCAGAAGTAGTTTGCTTCTTCCCCACAACTTTGCATTTGCTTGAAGTTTTTTCCACCACTCAGACTAGTGAGAAAGAGGGTAGGGTGAGAGGGCATGTTTCTCTCCCATGTGCATTCTCTACTTTTTGAAACAGCTTCCCTCCTCTTCCTCTCCCCTCCCATCTCTCACCAGTCTACAAAAACAAAGTATGGGGAGGTAGTTTATAGGCCAGCGAGCCCAATCCTCATGTGAACACCTAGTATCATAAACTGTGCAGGTCAGTTGATGTTTTCCCCCCAGCCCCCTGTTGCTCATTAAGAAACATATACATTTTTTTCCCGTCAAATATTCTTCTGCAGTGCTATTAAAACAATTAAATCCAGATAACTCTTTGGAAAGTTTAAATAAATAAATAAATAAAAATCTGTCCTTTATTTTACCAAATAAATCTTTGTACCTCCTCTGTTTGTCTTTGCTAAAGAATTATTACACTGTGCAAACAGTATCAGTGTTTGGCACATTTCACAAATGCTAATGTGTATACTTTTCCCCCCTCCTCCCCTCTTCTCCCCCGGTTTTCTTTCTGTTCTTCATTTGCTATTGGAATGGGAACTGTGGAAAAAAATTCCTTGGCACTCTGACACCAGAATCCTTCATCTTGGAGAGACCATGATGATGCAACCTCAACGCACTCGGCAGGCACACCGGGGCCCTCCAGTGGGGGCCATGCTTCCCAGAGTGGAGACAACAGCAGCGAGCAAGGTAAAAGGTCAAACTTTCCCTGTGCAAAGTAGGCATGACTAAAATAACTCCAGCTTTTTTATATTATCAGTACATTCTGCCTTAGAGTAAACATGGAGTGGCAGACTTGCAGTATAATCAGCTGTAACTTAGGGAGATGGTATTTCCTTTTCTTAACCCACTTAGCTACATTTTATTATTATTTCAAAGTGAAATATCTAATCTTCAAACAAGCTTTATAATAACAATTGATTAGTTCTGCCAATTCCTTTACAAATTTGGTTATCTACAGTTTATTTTTGTGTGGTGTAAGTAAATATAATGACATACTCTCCGGCTGTGATGCAGTTTTTTGAGCTGAGTTATAAATGGAGAATTTAACCTGTAGTTTTAGTTAGGGAAAAGATTCCTATATGAAGTTATCATCAAGCCACTAAATTAATATGAAGTAGATGCAAAACCCAAATTAGACAGAAGAACATTTCTTGCAATGTTTACTTACTTCTACAGACTCATTTCTGCTTCTGAAAATCTTAGTTCAGAATGATAAATAGAGATGTACCTGAACCACAAAACCTTTGTTATATCTATGCGGTGAAGCCCTTCTCTCTGTTTCAGGAGGTTTGATTATTGTTTATTTTTTTTGTGTGTTTTATTTCCTACTGCATTGCCCTTGTGTGTGGTCATCTGCATCCATGCTGAGTGAGTGTCAAAGGCTGTCATCTTGATATGATTGCGTTTTACACTCACCTGTTAGAAGTGTAAGTGGCTCCAGAAGGTATGAGACTCAAACCTCAAGTGCTAAAGAGTAGGGTAAGATGGTCTACTACCACTCTTGGAACCTGACTCAGAATTATGATTTTTAAGAGCAAAGTTTATGGTAAGCTCCATTCTTGTTTCTCTTTGTTGTCATGCTATGCCTCAGCTAGCAAGTGCGACACTACCTTTATTATGCCTTGTGATATGCTCCCTCCACCTTCTGCATCTGCAATGTTTTGCCACTGCTTTTTCCCTCACTTGGTGGTTACATGTACCCAGCACAGCCAAATGACAAACCCGTGATCCAGCTAGCCATGTAGGATCCCAGACTGGGCAGCTGAGCAGCCTTCAAGGCTACTTACTGCTTCTGCTGTTGGCTTCACGCTGCAGGGAGCTTCCGCCGCAGAACATGGCTTGGTGCCACGCTGAGCCGGCTGAGCTGGTGCGCCCATTTCACATCTCTCACATGGCCGCTGCCTGGCACGGAGCTGGAGCCTCTCCTCTTTCTCACGGTCTGGTGTCCCACCCCCTGTGGCTCTAGCAACCTGCAAAGTTTGTCTCTGGTGTAGCAGTTTGGGTTTGTCTCCTATTTGTACGACTTGTTTATGCAGTAGTAGTCTCTGCTGCCATGGCACAGGGCATGATCTGTGTCCAACATGAGTCACTCAGGACTTTTCTGTGTGCCTGACACAAGGTCCAGCATGAACTCTTGCAGTTCAGTGGCTCCTGAAAGGGAGAGCCTGACTAATAATCAACAAACCAGCATTACAGCTGGCCATAGGCTTTACTGTTGATGAAGCGTTTACACTTTGTACTATGGTTAGGATATTTGACATAGCAGAGATCGTTTATGTACTTAAAAATGATTCTTCTGAGTCACCTGTGACTGTGTTCATTCCACCCTTAGGTAAGAAATTTGTTCAGCCCTATATCTCTACTCTGTCCCAGCAAACCTTATAAACTGAAAGTGTTCCTTCATCAAGCTATACTTGATGTAAAGGAATCCCTTGGAGTGACATCCAGGGATCTTGCATTTCATTAGACAGTCTGATCTTTTGCCATGTAAGTCAGAGTACAGGGGAAAGATTCCTAAGCATGAGAAAAAACAGTTGATTACAACTATGTGACCTTCCCATTGGAAACTGAGGTTCCTGGCAATATATAGGACTTAAACCTGTTATGCTTACATCTGCAGAAGATGAACGGTTGCTGAAGGGCCAAATCTGTCACCAGTGTTGCCTGGTCTAGCAGAGTGAAACATTGCTCATATGCTTCCCTTTGTACTCAGTTGGGCCTTTTAAAAGGAAGCAGTCGTCCAGTGGCAAATCAGCATTCCTCTCAGCTGCTGGCAGCTGAAAGATGTATGATCGTACAGTGCAGGCAAAATTCCCATTGGAGACAGCTTTGGATTGTTCTTCCTCCCTCAACCCTGGGAAAGACTAGAAAGAGGGAGGCCTAGTGCAGAGATCTGTATTGAATTTTCCCTACAGTTCCTTGAGGGGGCAGGGGTCTACTTTATCACTGCTGAACTGTCAGGGAATCTGTCTCAGCCACTCCTAAGGCTGGTGGAATGCCCTCTTGGGCTGTTCTGGCGTAGCTACTTGTTTGGGTCAGCTTGGTTCCCCTGTAGTTTCATTAAGACCTTCCTCCAGTGTTGTATTCCACTTGCCCCAGAGGATTTATTGGGAGTGGGAGCTCAGTAATGAGTCTTAGGTTATATTAGCAACCTTTGGGCTTTTCCACTGATGCCTGGTGGCAGCAGAGATTGATTCAACTAGACTCAGTCTCTTCTGGCTCTTGGGAGCTCTCTTTCCATGTGTCTCTGCTTTTGCCTTAAGTCTATGACATACAGCTCATGATTTTTAGGAGATGGAAGTGAGACGGGTGAGTGATGACATTACTTCATGCGGAGAAAGTCTGCAAAAACAGATCTATTACATAAAATAATCTATCCATAATTCCTGAAGTTGGAACCAAAAAAAGCTGTAGGCGTTTTGGCTGCTCATGGAGGACAGTTTCTTCATGACAATGCATGACTGCCATTCTGGCACCATAAGGGTTAATTTAGTCAATGTTTGATATCAGAAACACTGGCATTGACAGGGTTTAGGAAAGGCCTTCAGGCAGTAATGTTGAAAGATTATCCTAATTTTATTAGTGGTGAATATCTATGTTGTTCTTAACATGTCACCTCACTTGTTCAAGAGAAAACTAAGCTATACAACATATTGATCATCTAACAAACCTAAGTACTAGTGACCTGTAATCTACCAAGCATTTATTGACTTTACCCCAGTTCAGATCCACAAATGCAGATCAATGCCATGTAATAATATTTTAGAGATCAGTAATTATGCAGTAGGTATGATTCTCTTCCCCCTGTCCTGGAAAGAGTTAAATATATCCAATAATAAAATAAAATACTCTAAACATCTTACAGAGGAGAAAAAGGAGAAGCTGATTAATGGTCTAATGAGGCCATCTTCCAGAGACTTGTTTTGTGTAGGGCTTGCTTTGACCTTTCGCTTTGCTCAGGAGCCCAACGCTTCATTTTTCACATTCTTGCAATTACGTTAACGCTTCAAGCATTTCTGACTCCAAGTCAGCTAGCAACACCAGGCATAACTCAACACTGTGAGTTTTTCTCCTCTCTGTAGATTCATTAACAGGTCACCGGGGTCCCAACTGAAATTTAAAACTGACTGGTTCTGTTGGGTTAGCTGAGTTATAGCAAGGGAGATGGCAGGAAAGGGGCTGAGAGCAGGGGAGGAGAGAGAGAAGACCCAGGGGTTTTTGTTGCGGAATATATGTGTGAAAACCCTAAGCGGAAGATTAAAAGGTGTGTGCAGCTTTATCGTCCACCCTCTCCTTTGGGGGGGAGGGAGAGAGGAAACAGATCTGAAAGGCTTTCGGGGTATTGTATTTTCCTGATTCTCTGTGAGACAAAGTGAAAAAGGCCCTTACACGCAAGGCTAAATGACTTCTAGAGTTCTGCATCAGTTTGTACCACAGTGATGGATATGTCGCTCCCAGACTTTAATTCCTATTTAATCTCTTTATGGGATATTTCAAATAATGAATATGGCAGTTTATGCATGAAAAGTGGGAAATAAATCTTTTTAAGGTTTAAAAACATGTGGTCTACAGGAAAGCACCAGGGAATAGTTTCGGTTTCATACGTTATGATACAAGGATTGTATACCTGATTTGTCAGATTCCTAGTTCAGTCACCAAAAGGGCCTGATCCAGTGAAGTCAGATGGAGGCTGTGGTTTTTCAGGACCTTTCAGGAAGTTCAGCACCTTTTAGGATTAGGTCTGGGGTGATAAGCTTGACTGTAAGTGAGAAGCCAGAGACAGGAAGCTACTTTTGGGTTATATAGCAGTAAAGGTAATAAATGAGCATCAAATCCAGTTTGCCTTCATACAAGTAGTTCATTTTTTTCTTTTTTTCATGTAGCTACTTGTGCTGAATGAAGAGGATCTTTACATACAATACCTGAGGACTACTATCTAGGCCAATATCTTAAAGGAGTTTTGAGCCCTTTTTGTGATAGCTAGATGTTTGTCCCACAGATTTGTCCACGATAGTTTTCTGGGGCAAAGACTCAATATCAGGTTCATGGCAAAGTCAGATGCTAGCTGAAATCACATGTATTAGTCCTAGGTTATGCCTCTGGGTTGATGCATGTTGGAAAAATTAGATGGCATATTTCTTATTTATATCTTTATGTAATATACAAATTTATGAAAGTAGCTCATAACAACAGGATGGACCTTCAGGCATTAAAACCACATAAAGCTTAGAACCAAACTCTAACAGGCAGAAAAGGAAAAAAAAAAAAAAAAAAAAGAGAGAGAGGGGTAACAGCAACAACAATAATAAATATTTTTAATAATAGGAATTAACATATTCATATGAAGTCTTGGAAGTTTAATATACTAAAAGTAATACTACAACTTTTTTTTCCCTGTATGTATAGGTGAGCCTGCTGAGGCTAGCTAGCATGCATATTCATTATAAGGATTCAGAATATATTTTTATTTCTTTGTATTTTTATATGTAAATCTATAGGGCACAGTTTTACTAGAAGAGAACTGTCTTTTGTAAGAAAGAAATTTCCTTATAGAAAGGTCCAAACATCCAGACTGTGAAAAATCAAACTTCCTAATGAATAATGTTTCACTGGAGATGCATTGTTTCAGAAGGCACAGCTCTCATGAAGGTGAACTGTATGAAGTATGAAAAACTCTTAAAGAACAATGAATTTTTTCAGCTGAGGAAGATACAGGAAGAGAATAGCCCTTATTAATTCATCTTCTCCTTTCAAGTTTGAGGGGCCCATCCTTGTGTTGATATGTATGAGTAATTCCCATTAATGGTGATGGGAGTTACGCATGTGCACTGACAGAAGAATAGACCCCTTAGTGTTCAAAGCACATGAAATTTACATTTTTTCCATTGCTGTAATTGAGATGTTGACAAATTGGAGAATATTGATGAGCCTTTGTTTTAAGTATTTCTTGCCAAGTTTGTTTTATTTTTTCATGGTTTGAACAATGGTGTGGGTTCAGCAGCAATGAATAATCAGGGTAGAGTAAAGATAACTTTGTATTTCAATATTTTGATGTGCCAATATGAAATAAATTGTCTTAGGCAAATGGAATATGCTGTTTTAATCATTAGCTATGCATGAAAGAAAAATTGATGTTGACATCTTTGCTGTAAAATCGTTGTAATGGGGCCTTCCTTACAATTCATTTTTGTAAAATTCATTTTGTACATTTTGCAGCAATTGAACAATCCCTGCACTGTGAATAGGCAGAATTCCCAGAAATACTGAGACAGTTGGCCCAGTAACTGCTGAGCTCACACTGCACACCACATGCACATTAACCATAATGATGCCAGAACCAGCTTAGCTAAATATAGTCACATTTTAGTATCCTCCCATCTTTTCTTTCCTTCTATTGCATGAACAAATACAGCTTCTTGCAGTTTTTGTTAGATTGGTGGGTTGTGGAAACATTTACATCCCTACTCACTATTCAGTAAGTAGCAGTAAAATTTCATAGTGAATCTTCGCTTCGCTATACTGTTTTCTAATAATCAGGCTGGTGGGAGCTGCAGATTCCTCACCATTTATTAAATTAAAGCTTAGGGTGTGGCAGATTTAAAATATTATGCATGTATTTAACATCCTCACTTCACTCTTAATTTTTAATCCATGAAGTTCTATTTATATTTAGGTATATACAATTAAATCCTCTATCAACATATAAGCATTAGAAAAGATTTACTTCCATTTTTGAATATGTTGTGCAGGGGTTTCAAATGCAGCCCAGGAAAACTCTGTCAATGGAATGTTTTCATAGTGGCAGTAATCTCTTTAAAATAACCCTAAATACAATATGACAGATGCCATCTGGAATAATCTTTTGCTAGTTCCTTTCAACTTTTATTTTTCCTACAGCTAAGTTCATCTAAAACTGGTCCCTTACTCATGTGGTAAATGCAGTGGACTCTTTCCTCCCTTGTATGCACAAATGTTCAGAGAAAATAACTTAAGAGGTTGTTACTGTTGAGATGTTTGCCTCTGACTTCATGTTGCTGTTTTTCAAATGCGTGTGTTTATGTATATATTTGTTTATACATTTGTATTTCAAAATGGAAAAGGTAGGATTCCCCCTTAGGCTACTCTTTCCCTCTCAGATCCTACTCAGCCTAACCCAATTTGCCTCCGAATGTTAGATAACATCCCATTTGCTAAATTATAATTGTATGCTTGTTACAATATTAATGGTTTCATAATGCAATGCATTCAAACATACAGTAGCAAGTGCTTAAATGTCTTCCTGTGTTGTTACAGACTGACTAATTCCTTCCTATATGTGCCAAATTATTTGAAAGATCTAGTGTTGGAATCTAGATTTTTTTTTTTTTAACTTAGTCGTGTAAAAGGATGTCTCTTGATGCCTGTTAGAGTTTAATTTAGAGTAGTAATTAAACTTGAATACTGCCTCATAAACAAAAGATAAACAATAAACCAGCCACATTCCCTGCTGTTTCATAGCTTTCTTTCCCAGATGTTTTAGCCTGATAATTTTTACACAGTGAACTACCTAGCAAAGAATGCTATGGACAGAGGTCAAAGCCTAGTTCTTTGTAATGAGTTTTTAAAAAACTTTTCTACAAATGAAGTACTGTAGAATTTTCCTTTGTGTAGCTGATAAAATTCTAAGATAGAGAAGGTCACTCAATTAATTGACTTAGCAATTCTCTCTGTCTTGTTTAAGATGGCACTAATTTAAAAACAAAACTTTTTTTTTTCCTTTTTACTGTTGATGACCAAGGAATGTTGCTGTTCCTTAATATTACTGTGTATGGGCAGTATGTTAAAGTCTTCTGCCATCCTTAATAAATAAAAAGTACCTGTACGGGAGCTGCTCTCTCGCAATGTTGATTGTGAATAGCTATGGAAATGTTCATAGTGGAGCACTTCTAATGTTTTTAGATGCCGCCTCAGGCTGCTGGAGCTTGCCTGTCCATTTCTGGACCGCTCCAGTGTCAGCCATGATCTTTCTAATTGCCAGGTAGGAGTGGGCCGCTTGTCTGCAGAAGCCATGTTATTTTCACTGGGTGGGGTAATTACTGAAAGCTGAGAATAGCTGCGCTAAAGACACAGGGATACTTTCATGATCCCATTAGCATAAGAGTGGGTAAATTATTCATGCCAAGTGAGGATTCTATGGGGAAAAGTATAGTTAATGCACATAGTTTTTAAATGTATCCCTTTCTGCTCTGAGACTAAATTCTTGTTGGATTCAGTTCTCAGACATTTACGGGAAAGCTCTAGTGGCATGTTAGACGCAGTTCATCTCTCTCTGTTTGCAGCGCTCTCAATAGAGACCATCTGGCAAAGAGCCAAAAGGTGATTAAACAAAATGATCAGCTCTTGTTGCTGTGTTACATGTCCAATACTCTGGATTAAAAAACATGACCCACAACAGTCGGCTAACATCATCTCTTTTTTTTTTCCCTTTTTTCCCCCCCCCCTTCCCTTCCCCTGTAAGAATTCAGATGGTCCACAAATGTCTATGCCATCTTTGTGTCCTTATGGCCCATAATCATGAACAGGTTGTGCAAATGGCTCTTTCTGTAACACGGTCTGTTCCAGCAGCATAGAAACATTTCATATTAATTGGGTCAGTCTAATGTTCATAATGACATGGGGAAAAATTACCCAAATGTGTTCTTATAGTAAACACTTAAAATGTGTCTTTCTGCTATTAGAAAGTGAAATTTGACATCAGGCTCATGTGGCTGATTTATTTTTTAAGGCTGAAGAAAATCAAAGCATGACACTGTCATCTGCTGAAAATAGTTTAAAGTCCCTTCTAAGCAAACAAAAAGGAGAGGGAGGGGGAATGAGCTGTGGTTTAACACCACAATCAGGGATGAATTTACAGTGCTATTCAGAAGAGTACTCCCTTATCATAAACAAGCTGATAATCACACTGAATCTAACTCCCAATTAGCTCTTTCCTCACTCGCAGAGATCAGCATACATGTTCTCCTTAAGCCATGATATGTTGCTGTTGAGTCAGACAGAACATTTGTATACCTTATGTCATATTCAGAATTTAAGGATTAATGCTATATATTTACCAGAAAACCCAGCTAATCAGCAAGGTAATTTTTCAAACCAATCACTTCAATGTCTGAGTTAAGGTAAAAATGCCAAGACTGTGAATAGGGGACATATGTATCTTATCTTTTTGGGGTTGCACCAAATGCCAAGTACTAGCGTAAATTCAACAGAAACCAGACATTGTTGGAAAGTAATTAAAGAAATATTGAAATTAAACCTACCATATGAGTGAAATATTTGTAGGCCTGCTTTGTTGCGTACATAGCAATTTGCATGGAATTGAACAGTGTTTTTCTTTCTCTTGCTTCCTGAGCTGTACTTTGCTAAAAACCATGGAGGAGTCACCTCTGTGTATTCAGTATCAGGATCATCTTTGTACCGAGAATGCAGTCCAAAATCAGCAGGTTTACTTAAATGAGAAATTTATTTAAAATAAACAAATAAAGCCTTCAAACCTATGCCAAGAAAAATCAAATTCCACTTTTGAAATCTAAAAAGACCTACAGATGCTGTCAGCTCTCCTTACTGTGCAAGGTGAAAGCAATAGGTAAAAGCTGCAGATGTGTCCGGAGTGCTCCTCGGGGTGGGAGGGGGGGGTAGGAGGGTGGGGGGAAGCGAGGCTCCCCCGGCATCAGCACTGTGTGGCAGATGAAAGGGACCCACATAGCCTTGGGGGTCTTAAGGCTATTACAGGGCAACTCATGCTCTGTTATCATGCTGATTTTCAATTGATTTTTGGCTGTACAGTACTTGTTGAAGGCCCTCTGGAGTATCAAACACTGCATTATGGCACTACACATTGTAATACGTGTGCCTTTTGTCTTACTGTCTTTACTTTGCCTGTGATAACCATTCTGCAATTGCTCCGGCATCTGAGGATGTTTTATATCTGTGGAAGAAGAACAGGTGAAAGAAATCTGACGGCCATTTTTAGTTGTCTCTTAATGTGGTGTGACATCTTTGTTCATAGTTCTAAATTTTCAAATCAAAATGATTTTAAATGACTACAAAACCTTGTTTTTAACTATACAATTACTTCTCATTTAAGTGACTTATCACAAGGTACCAATCAACCCAAGTCTGAGGTCTAAATATAATGTCTTCTTTCTCAAACTTGCTGTATGATTCCTTACATAACTGGTATTAAAGACTGTAAAATAGGAGCTGAAGTTGCAGTTATCTTTCCATAGGCTGAAGTGAGTAATTTCACCAACTTTCTAGCTTCTCCTTTCTTCACTTAAATGATTGTATCTCTCAGGCAGGTTTTTCTTTCACTGAAAATCAAGTGATCTACACATAAGCCTTGATAGGCTGAGTATTTTTAAAATCAGATCACTAGCTAAAGATTTGTGATATTGTCTTCAAAATAAATGCTTACCATTTAAACCAGCATTTTCTACTACACTAGCTTGTGTAAATCCTCACGCATACACTGAAAGATGTGAATGAATGTTTAAAAGTCTTTACAAGAATAAAAATGTACATGTGAAAATGCATGCAGAAACTTAGACTTGCAGTTTTCTGGTCTAAATTAGCACGTGGTGTTATGGGAATTACAAGAGAGAAGTATAGCTAGTTGTATGTGCCTGCAGCCTTAACTACCTTGCTAGCTGCAGGCCTGATCCAAAGAACAAGCACGATCACGAGGAAGACATCTGTTATTTCGGTGCCCTGCCTGTATTTCCTCATTTTGTTGCCATGAGGTAAGGATATAGATATCTGCTCAAGAGCGGCATCTGCAGAATTGAATTCAGTAGGGCCCTGTGTAAGTTGCTCTCCGTTGTGCTTTCTTCCCCGTCTGTACAATGGGCACAAGCATAATTAAATGTTACACAAATGCTATGAATTGGTCATTTGTTCATCTGTTGAGCAATGGACTGCTCTTATAGTCCAGGAATGCAGGGTTATGTAGAAAAATCAAGTATGTTCTAATATTGGCTTTTATCAATTTCATAATGGCAGCACTGTATATACTGTATTTGTAAATTGTATTGTTTATTTAAAAAATTTCCCTTTTTTCAACAAAGGTGAAAAGAGGTGAATGAAATACTCATGATATTTAAATTCGTATTTTTTAACGTAATAAGACTTAAGTGAGTAAAGAAAGATGATATGGATCACATCACCAATTTCTAAATGATATTTATATAAACACGAGAAGTCTAAAGTGATACTTCTAATGTTTTAAAAAAAAATATTCTATCATTACGTGTATATCTTCCTTTTGTATTTTTTTTTAATTATTTTCTCCCCACAAACAAGTACAGTAAACATAGACCAAGGAATACTTGATTTGTTGCCATTTAGGTGTTAGGGATCCAAGGGTAATATTGGCTTAGAACAAGATTGTGCAATGCACAGTATTTTTTTTTTCCTCAAGGATTTCCTTACTGCTCTAGAGCTACAGAACAGGTTGTGATGTTTAGTGACCTTGCACATCAGTAGTTCTGTCTTTTAAACATGGACATTGATTTTTCTTATCCTGGCATGAGAAGATCTAGCATACCCCCTGCTCTGTTGCCTAAGAGCTTTCAGCATGTACGCAGGCAGTGGTGGCTAAGAATGAAGGCTTAAGGCATCAGAATTGGCAGAGGTATCATAAATAGTATGCTTTATATTTTTTGTTAACTATGAAAAACTGAGTATCCTTTTTGCTGGAGGGTAGAGGGGGATTTAAAATATTTTGTGTAACTATTTTATTATTATTATTGCTTTTAGTCTTAACAAACATACCAGTCTAAATTTAGTCACTTGGTTTTCCACAGAACTTAGAATAACATTTCAAAATGCACTGACCAGGAGTCCTGCTCATAGGACCAAAGATCTGTCTTTTGTTTATGGGCCAGTGGTGGACTTTCCACGAAAGGTTTGAAGAGAGGCAGTGAGAATCAGTTGAAAGCAGTGATTCCTGCCCAGAGGGATAAAGCGGAAGGCACTGTTCCCTTAAGAACTTGATCCATCTTGTGTGGAAATCAGTAGCAATAGTAAGGGTGCTACTGCTTTCACATACACAGAATTTGAGTCAATCCACACAAACAAAAGCAAAGCATTATTCTTCTGTGTTTAAAAACACACATGAACATACACACACGCACACACAAAACCTCTTTATTTTTGGTCAATTCACATAGAAAGTACTGCCACTATGACACACAAGTTCTGCAGCAAGACAGCTATGAGGCTTAATTCTTCCTAATACTTCTGATCAAAATTTCATCATGCCTTACATTTTAAGGGACAAATAGTACCAGCTTTTTATTTGCTTATGAAAGTTTTGAATTATTTTTTTTCCTCTAGGATTTTTAAATGTTTAGTTGAGTTTTAGAGGAAAATACAATTATGTTTTTATTTCAGTTCATTTTTTTGAAATACTAACTGTTTCACATCAGTGGGAGATAATTTACTTATGCAGTAAAGTTGAAATTACCTTTAAGGAATTTGACTACTGCTGTTTGATTGCACTTTATATAGTAACTCACCATGCATACAGGTATGTATGGATCTGGAGGAAGTAAATGATTCTTCGTTTTCTATTCTTACATATGGTCAGCTTTTAAGTGACAGCTGTAATGCTCAGCTATCTTTGTGTTGTATGTGAATTCACCTTTATCACAGCATTAGGAGCAAACGAAGGGAAATTATCAGGTGGCAGAGTGGTACAATGGCTCAGGTGTCCCTATTTCTGCCTACAGCCAGTGCAGTCAGCACAGTGAGACAAAGTGTTTTCCCTGTGTTCCCCTGACTTCCCAGCTGCTCCAACTCTCAAATCCATTGCAAACCCTTGATCTTACACAAGCTAGCCTAGACTACAGGCTGCATAACTTGTTGAAAGAGCTCAAATTATGTTATGGATGGTTACCTGTGTACACTCTTGGTACTATACATTCCTTATTCACAGGCTATGTTTGGGGTCTTCTGCTATCTTGTATAAACAGAGCACTTGCTGTTACTGACGAGGATTGATGGTGCAGCCAAGGGAGTGAGTGAGGGGAATTCAGCAAATTCTCTATTAAGATGTGATTTGTACCATGACATTTTTTAACAATCCCTGCATTTAATTCTTAAGTAAGTAAAGAGGGCTCCTCCTTATAATCTTGCATTATGCCCACCAACTTATTGTGGCCACACGTGTTTAAGCAATTATATTTGTTTAAACTTTCCTTGGGCTTTTTGATATGCAGCTGTGAGTTGGTCATACCTAGATTTAAGGCAGACCCCATTGGCAGAGAGTTCAGCAGAAGTAAATATAGCAAATAAAAGCACAGAATTTTATTGCAGGACTTAGTGCTAAGCTTTTAAATTATTTACGAATGTAAAATTCAGAAATTCGCATGAATTCCTTGTCTAATTTTACACTCCTGCCTAAAAAGGGTGGAACATTGCTTAAATAGCACAAATCAGTTTTTCAGCTTGGAGCTTCCTTCCTAATTCCTCCCACTCAGATTTACCACTTACTGATGGCTCTCCATTTCGTGGAACTCCTGACCCTATACATCTGCTAAAGGGGATAGTTCAAGATGAACACAGACTCCTACTCAGTACGACTGCAGTGTTCTCTTAGCTCCTACTAGATGCTTGAACAAGCATAGGGCTTAAATGAAATCCTCTAGCTGAGTCCAAATCTGCTCTTATTTAGGGACTAATCCAAAGCCTGTTAAATCAACAGAAAGATTTTGGTTGACTTCAGTGAGCTTTGGATCAAGCCCTTTCTTGCTAATACATCTGAAATCAATGGAGCTACATTGGGCTTCTGCCAATAAAACAGAGAAGAGAAGAAAGGAAAAGGAAAAAAAAAAAAAAAAGTGATTGTCCTCCTTAATTTATGTGGTACCTAATGCAGTGAGGTCCTGGTGCTGAAGCAGTGCTCCCAAGTGTTTCCCTGATACAATAATAATTTTTTGACCTGATTACATCACATGGTGCTCATGGATTCCCAGCCAGCTGGGTAAATAATTCAATTGTTTAAAACACCTAGGTATGCTGTGCATCGACCTCATGCCCAAGCATTCTTTCAGTCTTCCAAATGCTTCATATCAGACAATTTCTTGCTAAACATTAAAAGGGAGGGAAATATTTTTTTATTTCAGGGCAAAACAATTACTTTTCATATTTTTATGCTATCAGGTTGTAAAGAAAGCTGTTTAAAATGAAAAACAGTTCACAGAACATGGAAAACTTAATGAGTGTAGTTTCTACTGTCAGTTCACTGCCTTGAGAAAATTATTAAAGCCTTGTGCCTTCTCTACAGTCAAAAGGCTTTTTATCATTTCTTTATTACTACCTTTTACTTTTATTTCTATTTCTCAGAGTTAAACTGAAGTACAGATTATGATTTGTCACTTGTTAACTGGTTAAATGAAGGAATTAGCATTTTGGAGATGGCAAATATTTTTAGTCAAACAAAGGCAAAGGATGAAAAGATCCTATGTGTACATCAGTGTATACCTTCCACTTTTAGAAGTACCTACAGCAACCAAAGTAGGACCTCAGTCTGGCAAGAACTTACACATTGCTTAACTTCATGTACAGCAAGTCCTCATATTGAAATAAAGAGGCTCACAGTAGAGTTAATATTGACCATCTCAGCCTTTGCAGGATTTGTGCTTCAGTGATGAAATAACACTAGGAAGGTGATAGTTCATACAAATGTGAAAATACAAAATCCATACAAATCCAGCTGAACGACACTCTTGGAATCCTGTTCTCTGTAAGCATTTCAGTTATGTAATACATGTGAATACTGGGAGTTCCTTCTCAAAAATTACTTAAAGAAAAAGTCCCTAATTATGTTTTCAATAGGCTTTTTCATTCTGTTCCTAAACTACAAATGTTTTCCTTAAAGAGAAAGCTAGTAAACTTTGTTTGTTCTAACTTACTAGATTTTGATTAAATTTCATGTGCTTCTGAGTCCATACACTTAAGATTCATTTTGTGTATTCAGACGCTTAATTTCTTCTGTGCAAAACATCTGTTACTATGTGAAAGTGCGTTTGAGTAAGAAAAGATTCCCGGTTAATAATTTTTTTTTGGTGTGTGTGTGTTAAATTTAGACATATTTTTCCAGATAAAACAAAGCATTAATTAAGTCTAATGCTTCTTAATATTCTTGCTTGTCTTCAACAGTGCTTTACCCATTTTGCCTAAAATAGTAGATTCCCTTAAGTTTAAAGTATTGCTTGTTTATTTTTTGATTTAGAAATCACCAAAATGCTTAATGCATTTAGCCATCTTTCGTTTTACAGAAACAAATAAGCTGATCTGTGCTAGCATCTCAGCTGACTTTACAACATGGTACCTTTTCATGTACAAAGATGACTGCAGCACTTATACTTCAGTTCAAGAGAGAAGCAACAATGTAGTTTTCCATTAAAAACAAAACAACAACAACAAAAAACATAACAAAGATTATCTTCATATTGAGTATTTTTTAATGTTTTGATTATTTTATTACTTTCTTTCAGTGTGATTAAGGGACCATATCTGAATTTCCCTGAAGTTCACAAACTTTCTTTAGTGACCTTGAGTTAGATGTAGCTGATAAATTTTCTGCCATGCATATCTGCAATGATAGATGAAACATGTTTGTTTAATTGTGAATTGGTTGTCTTAATTATTTTCCTAAGATAGATCTTATTATTCTTAATTGCAGCTTTGACCATACTTTGGCATAAAGTTCTGTCTATGACAAGATTCTTATGAAAGAAGGGTTTTATTGCTTTTCTTCTTTTTTCTTTCTCCTTTTATTTTTTTTAATTATTCATTCATTCTATTAATCTATAACTCAGGCTCAGCTGCAGATTTCCACCTTTTTTAGTTTGTTTTCTGATTCTGAATTTGGGCAGTTACATGTTTCATAGTCAGACCTTTCTAATCTGGTAATTCATCAGTAACTTTCAGAGTTTGGTTTCAAACTCCTCTCTGCTTTCTTGTAAACTAATCCTACAGTCCTAGGACCACCAAAGAGAATGTCATTTTAGCTCGAAGTCCACACTGTCAGAATTCAGGTTTACTGTATGCCAATTAACCCTCCTTTAAGCTCTTCCAAATGGCTATCAATCTGGTTTGTTTAAAAGAAATAAGCTGTCCTTTTATTTTAGAACTAGTAACTAATTTTACATCTTTCTAAAGCAATTTTCTGCATTCTTACCAACTTCACCGATGTGAATGTAAAGTACACAATAGGTCAAATTCTGACTTCAGTGGGAGTTGATGGGAGTGCAGTCTGTACATCTGAAAGCAGAATTGATTCAATCTTTGTGTGCCTGTGCAGAAAAAAAAAATAAATAAAAAATCTTATCTCTATATAATTTGTCTTCATATAATCAGAGAATATATGTTTGAGTTTGTATTTCATGTTATTTTCTCTGACTACCTTACATGAGCTCAGAAGAGATACTTATGTTCTTAACAAGGACGTGTGTATATATATATACATTTCTTCCCTTGTTTATTCACATATAAACATTTTGCATGCTTCCTTAGAGAATTTCCTTGTAAGGTTCAGTTGTTCTTGAGACTGAGAACTTGTCTAGTGCATAATTTGTAAGCTATGCAGAGAGCACCCTCCAGCTGAGGCAAACCTGAGAACAACTTGTTTGGACCTGGATTTTTTATTTTTTATTTTTATATTTTTATTTTGCTTGCCTCTGTAGTGGTCTTGGATATAAGGCTCCTACTCTGAGCTGTGGCTGTAATGAGCGGGGTACACCCATATGTGTCCAGATGTCCAGTGGAGGATCCATGTATCAGTTTTCTGTTCTGGTCTTCTGGCAAACAGCTGTCTGTGATAACATGCTACATTTTATTTTAGATCATTTGAGAAGGATTTTGCTTCTGAACACAAAAAACACACAATACCCTCTGCTCCATTGCCTTCTCAATGTTCATTGGCTACTCTTGTACTGGCTGTTGTGTTTAATGGAAGCAGGGTGTAACACGTATGGCAAAATGAGATGATCTCCAAAAGAGAAGGGAGAATGTCAGCTACACTTCGGGCAGGAATGCTGTGGTTAAATTAAGCCAAAACTCTAGATTTTCGCTTGTGTGCTTCACCTTAATGCTGAGTACAAGCTGTATGTCACACGTTCAGAAGAAAGACTTTTCATTTGTACCAAGCTTTTATGGTTTAAATACCTGACTCAGAAGCTTTGTTCTACTCAGATGTTACTTTTTCTGCCCTTTTATAGTGGTCCCTTAAACAATTTCATACCTAGTACCTTTTTTTAAGACTGCTATGGATATGAAATATTGACATCTCAAAAAGGAAAACAAAAAAGGGATTTTTCAAACTTTTTTAGGCCTTTAACATAGCATTATAATATTTCCTCCTGAGGGAGGAGGGGATCTCTCTATTAGTTACATTAAGTAACCATAAAGGTGTGGGTTTTTGTTGTTGTGTTTGTTTGTTTGTATAGTATGGTAGAGAAAATAGTAGGACATAGCTGGGGAGGTTTAAAGCTTTTAAAAAGTGAATTTTGTAAAATCTGGGGCATGGACAAAGATTTGTCAAATTTTGCTTGAATCAGCCTTCATCTGCTATGAGAAACGGTAGGTCTGTAGACAGGCTATGGCTTTTGTCACGTCCAGGGGAATCCACTGAATCTTGGCCTTCATTTAGGATTCCCTCCTGATGAGCAAATTCCCATGACCGCTTTTGAAGCTTTAAAAGCTTTGGTTTTGTTTTAAAAGGCCTCTGAGCACAGGCAATGTTTTCATAGGCATTTAGAAACAAAAAACTGAGCTTTTAAACCTTCAAACGTCACTGTGGGGATTCACTTCACTTCTCAGCAGACCAAGTCTGAGATAACACCTGCAAGAAGTGTGTGTATGTGCGTGTGGATTTTGTGAAAATCGTGATGCATGATCTCTACTGACCCACAAACGTGACAGTGTGTGTGCGTGTGTATACATCTTATTGTTATGTTTCACTGCTATTCATTTTTAAGAGCAAACTATTATTTTGGTTCTGTGGAATGGCTGATGTGGGTAAGCCTATTTTGTTTTTAGATAGCTTTTCTTTCTTTTCCCAATATATCCTCTGAAGCAAATGCTAACAAATGCTCTTCAGAAGAACAGACTATGTGAAAGTCCCTGATTACGTTTCACTATCAAAAGGGTGTGTTTGTTGTTGTTGTTGTTCTATTTGGTTTTGCCTCAGCCTTACTTTTCTCTTTTACAGTTAACATTACTTGTGCGGTAAAAGGTAGTATTTTGTGAGTACGTGGGTCACAGCATATCTAAACCCGATTGTCATATTAGAAATCCCAGAATCACAGAAGGATTGTGTTGGAAGCAACATTAAAGATCATCCAGTTTCAACGCCCCTGCCATGGGCAGGAACACCTTTCACTAGACCAGGTTGCTCAAATGTATGATAGAAATGAGCAGACAAATCATAACAACAGTCAAATAACAGCAGTATTAATTTGCACTTCTTTTCAATTACATTTTGTTGCATCTTAAATACCATAGGTGATTTTTTTTAATATTTTGGGGGGAAGGGTAAGGGAGTTCTTAGAATTAAGAGTAGATGCTAAGCAAAGATATTAACACTGCTTTTCTTCTGTCCTGTGCTGTTCTCAAAACACCTGTTAAAACAAATATGCACATATTTTGGGATTGATGATACTAACTGGCAAACTTGGCACCAAATCACCTGCTGAAACTAAAATGTTGATGCAGAACATGTGCTTAACTTAACAGTCCATAACCCTGTTTTCAGAACATTGAAATACCTACCCCGAGGAAAGCTCATAAAACTAAGGTCTTTAAAGTTTGTAGATTAGACCAACGAAGCTGCAGTCATTTTTAAGAGCGTGTGTCTTCATTGACTCCCATTAATTCAAGATGGCCAACTGTGTGAAATAAGAGATATAAAAGTACTGAAGGGCATTTTTTGAAAGTGTGCTTTCCATAGGTTCAGTGATTAAAGGAATGAGCAGAAAAATGATGCCTGGAAAAGCAAGCAGGAAGCATTTGGAAGGACTATATATTGCAGACAGTTCTGAAAGAATCTCAGCTCAGTTTCTGATGGTATTTAATTGAGCTTTTTACAATACATAATGCTTAATTCTTCTAGAAATTCCCAGTGCCCTTAAGATTCTACTGTTTAGGATTAGATTGAGTAATTTGGAATATCTGTAGCTGTGTTTCCCCGTGTGTAACATTCCAGCCATGTCTGTCTTACTTTACTGTTAAATATGTAATTTATAACTAGATAACAATCCTGATAAGCTTGTTTGAATCCATTCTAGAAATAAATTGTTTTGTATTGTGTGTGATAGCTTCAAGCTGCTTTATAGTAACTGTCCTCAACAAGGAAGGAATCTTTGTTATATTATTCATCTGGAGGCACTTGAAATTAAAAAGCTGAGCTACTATAGCAACTAGGACCTATTTTTTTGAAGTGTTCCTGGAGAAATAACTTTCTGCACCAGGCAAACCTGAATTTGTAATAAATGTATGAACACACATCATTTTTCTTTTTGCACTTGTCCACACAGCGTGCATGTTTGTTTGTTACTTTTAAACAGAAGAAATTAGAATAGGATATATTAAACTGAATAGGATTTGCATCGTTAAATTTTTCTGGCTGCCCAACTTTTCTGACAATTTGCTTGCTATCTTCCATTTCACAAAATGCTTGCATTTTTTGCCTCCAGACTATATTCTTTACTGTTATACACTTTGGAATATAGTACTTTCATTTCTCTCCTTTCTCTCTCTCTCTTTTTTTTTTCTTCTCCCCTGGAATAAACCAGAAGCATCTTCTTGTGCAGGGTAATGTGACAGAAAAGGAAAAAAGAATACTTCATCAATGAATTGTGGAGGGTGGGGGGGCAGACTGTTTTTTCTGTGTTCCTTACAGTTTTTGATAATTGAACAAAACAGGCGAAAGAAACAAGTTGCTCTTAACAAGGAAATTATTTGGAAGTGCAACGTGTTTACATATCTCAATGAGAACAATGCATTGTTAGCTGTGACTGCATGCATCACATGATGCAACCTTTTGACAACCGAGTGTCTGTTGGAGACATCTGTGAAGGGTGACCTTTCACCCTAAGGAAGAATGCTCTGAAGGTGGGGAATGCAGTTATCTGTCCTGGCCCACCGTGCAGAGGCTGCCCACTGCCACCCTCGCAGCCGCCTGCTTACGTAGCTCTTAAATACAGATCAGGTGAGCCAAAACTTAGGTTGTCCTGAAAAAAATAGAAAAAAAGGCAACTTTCTTTTACCTTGCTGGGAAGGCAGAAGTTAAGTCAGGGATCTCAGACAGTATGAGATCAGAGTGAGACCCTTAACCTTTATGTAGTCCCATTAACTAATAAGTCACCTGAACAGGAATTGCTAATGTCTGATGTGCCTGCCACTCCTTCAGATCATTTACTTCTGTCAATGACTTGTTACCAGTGTTCTGGAAGCCAGTATATATGCAGCACGCAGGTTCAAATTATAAATTGCAGCATACAGGCACAGGAAGTACCAGCCTTTTTAGGCAGTGGGAAAGGAGAGGAGGAGGGCTTGAGTGGATTGAGGAAGAAACAATAATAATAAAATACATTAATCTGAAAATATTCTCAGTGCTTCTGAGTTTTGTAGAAAAGAAAAATCCCGTGCCCTGGCTCTAATTTGAGAAACTTTCTGTTATCTTGCTCATTTTCATTCACAAGCTTTGATTTCCTAGTACAGGTGACTCTTTGAACAGCAACAACATGTTGGCAATTGCTGCTTCTTGTAGTGTTGTGCTGTGCTGCTGTGTTTACAGTGGTCGTTCACAGACAGCCACCGGCTGCCTTTTGGTCAACAAGGACCCACATCCCTCTTGTTATAAGTGAAGTGGTGGTTTCTTGTCTCACGTGGCTGTAGTGCTTTTTGAATGTGATTTTTTTTTTTAAACTTAAATATATGTATATATATATATATGTATAAGTATCTTTTGGCTGCTAAAACAAAGCTGCAAATATTGCTTCCCAAAAGGTGGAGCAGCTTGAAGAAAACAGGTTACTCCCCCCGCAACACCCTTTAGTCCCACAGAATGACTGCATGCTTCAGCATGGATTTCACTGCTAGTTGGATCCCAGGAGGCCTTATTGAGTGCAGCACTGCTCAGGGAGTTGCAGCTGTATAAAGTGGGGGGGGAAATGTAGTTTGTACGAATTGTTCTTTACCTTGGTTTGGGTTCAGAATGGCAGCTGCACTCCGACTTTGTGTGTGACAGCACAAAGGACAGCAAAAGTGAAAAGCAAGTCAGCAAGTAGAGAGACAAAAGCAACGATCAGCTAATACAGCTCCACATGGCCTAACTAATTTATGAGAAAAAAAACGTTCTGTTCATTGGATCAGCACTCTGAGGAGGCAGGTGGAATTGTAGGAAGTTTTCATTGAGTCTCTGGAGCAAGTAAGGAAGCCACTAGAGATTCTTCTCAGTTTGAACTTTATCAGGGTCTACGCTTAATCAATATGGTATTGGAAAAAGAATTAATTACTAAAGCAGAATAAAACAGCTGCATTTTAAACTAAGGATCCATCAATTCAGTAATCTTCCAGTTACAGGCTAGGTGCCGTGAGGATCATTTTGACTCCATGTAATGAGGAACTGAGGGAGTTTCCTCATGAACAGGCTGGGAATTCACATTAGCCTATTTCAGCTATTTGTCATCAGTACAACTCATTTCTCCCCTTCTGAATTACAATTTGTATTTGATATAATGTCAAACCCACAAAATTCCCATATTCATGGAACTGAAAGCATTAATGCGGAAATCATTGTCACCATGAGAAAAAGTCTTAACCTTCCTGAGCCTCTTTATTCTATAGGCTGCGGCTTGAGTGGTTTCATGCCGGACATACCTCTATTGTGTTCATTGTGAGGGTCAGGGACCTGCCTGTTGAAGAAGCAGTAATTTGAACACAGCCTGTAAATGTTTCATCTGTAATTTCCATAATGGTGAATTTCAAGGAGGGCTGAGAAGGGTTATGGGAGATGAATTAGGTTTTTAGTGAGCTCATTAGGAAGCCAAACAGAGTTTAGACAGCAAGGCGGTGAGTGTGGCTGTAATCAGTTCTGCTCGCTTTGTTCTCTGCCTTCGGGACATTTTTTGAAAACTTCATGGCAGGGGCTGATGAGAATATACTGAGCAGAGGCTGCAATCTGATGGTTGACTTGTTGATTTGTAAACCTCTTAATTCATTTTTTGTTCAATTTAATCTTTTCTTTCTTAAGGAAAATTAGTTGAATGTTAGCCCTCTTTGCACTATTCACCTCTTAAATTATGCTCATTTTGAGGAGCTTGTTATGCCTGAATAAACATGAAATGACTTGGCATTTTCCCATAAGAGGCACACCCATTTTAATACCATGTATTTACCATTCCTGGAAATGTCTCATTAACTTCTGAAAATCTGTGAGCATGATATTTTTGGGCTACTGTAACACACCTCTTGGCAGTCACAGAAGGCAGTTTGGTTAATGCCTCATAATATCCATTTTTATTCTCAACATGAAGAAAGACTCTCTATAGAAAATTGATGCAGTTTGCTCTGCTAATTTTCATGCTCATTCCAATTAATTTAACATGACCCAGATTTTCTTCCTCGGGCTCATCCTGACTAATTAGTAAGGCAACACCTAGAACAAGTTCTGTTTAATAACATTGAGGAACACTAGTTGTGAGTGATTTTGATGCTAATAAAGATATTCACTGATGGGACAGATATTTGATGTCAATTATGGTATGTAATTTAGAAGTCCCAATGTGCTGGATAGAGTATAGGAAGGCTGGCAAATCACTGTGGGAGATAATTTTTTTTTTTTTTTTTTTTTTGAAGACTTCCAAAGCACCTAGCTGTCCTCAGGGACCAATTAGGGTTTTTTTTTTGTTTCGTTTTGTTTTTTTTTTTTTTTGTGTGTGTTTTTTCTTGGTACAACTAGTGGTATTGTCAACTAATTCCTCAGTAATGGGGTGGTGCTGCTACGGAAGTACAATCTGTGAAGCACCAACAGCTAGGGTCCAGGCCTGACTTATTTACTGAACCCTATCACATATGGGAAAAGCAATCATGGGTATCAGAAAACAACACTGGTTGAAGACAAGAGGATGACCTACTCATTTTCTTGATTTAGCTTCTCATTCTTTTTCTTTGACCAGATGAATCAATTTGGTAAGAAATAAATAGGGTTGGAAAAGAGGCTTCATTATTGCTTCATAAATGAATTATGGATGCTGGAATTTCTTATTTCAGAAAAATGGCCCCAGATCTGTACTTCATGTGATAATTCTCTCCTTCACTCTGCAAACCAGGGAGAAGTTATCTGTATCAAAACATGCAGGGCTAGTGCTTATGTAAGTGTCCTCACTGCAGAGCCTGGCAATATGCACAGGTCCTGATCCCTCAGAGCTCTTTGCCTCATCCCTGGGAAAACCAATTAGCTTTTTGTATATTGTCCATGCTGGCAGCACCACAGAGTATGCAGCAGGTGAAGAGGGAGTTCCAAAGAATATTTTGTAATTGAGTTCACTGGAAGTAGAAACAGGAAAGGATAAATCCTGTTTTTTACAAGACCTCTCAGAACAAATTTCCATTTATGCCCCAGGAATCAGATATGAATAAAGACCAAATGAGAATACTATTAACACTTCAGGATTTTGATCAGCCATAGATAAAAAAGCCTGTGTGGCCTCTTTGCTGAAGTTACTGCACTAAGATCTGCTTTTGCTCCTAGTATTGTAGATGAAAATACTCTTCTTTAGCCAAAGGAGAAAAGAAGTGAGGTGTCTTTATGCATCTATTTTGTCACAAGTACTTATGTCCAAGAAAAGAAACTGAGTTCTAACAGAGTAGTTAAGGACTTAAAGAGCATGTTCTGTGACATTTTAACCCTTTAAGATATGCGTTTTTTGATGAACATGAAATAGTAAACACAAGAACCATACTCAAATTTGAAAAAAATGTAGTGCTTAAATGAGCACAGGAGTGCATTGACAAGTTTGTCTTAAAAGCAATAATATATAACTTTCACTTATTGAAGAACCACCAATTGCTATCAAAAGGAATTTTGTGTATTACTTTTAAAGCAGTTTTCATTGAAAGCTATGTTCCTTGCTCATTTAAGCACTTTTGAACTTTTGAAAATCCTTATCCCTAAAAGTTTTCCAAAGATCTCTTCTTTGTGAGCCCGTAACAGAAAAGGGAATAGAATATCTTGCTTTAGATAAAATGCTCCAATGCTATTAGCATCTCAGTCTTTAGCTGCTGCATAAATCTCTGGTAAGTTTTAAATGCTGACATAATAAAACACAGGTAGGAACTGCAAAAGGGGTTTAATGTCTTTGATGCAAATCTTAATTGCCAAAATACTATTTGGTTTTATATATATATATCTTTTTTTATTTTTAATTTTTCATCTGAGCCCTCTCATTGTCATTATTTCTAAGAGTTTTTTTTGGGGGGGGCGGAGAAGAGAAGGAGACTGTGTGAAGTTTACTGTAGTACCTTTAAACTCTGTAGTTTCCAGCTTGGTACCATTAACCAACAGAGAAACTGTTTTTGTGAACAGTCTTGCAGTAAAGAGTCAGAGATGACCATGCCTATGGTGATTCCTAACTGGTGTCAGAACATGACAATTCCTTGTTCTGGGTCAGTGGTGAATACCTCACTCAAATGGTGCAAAGTCAGCCAGTTCTTAATTTTTTATCTCCTCAAGAGTGCATTCAGTGACTTTATCACTGAGAAGAATGACTCCCCTGCCTAGTGTGATCAAGATCTGGAAATGTGCTGCCTCAGCACATTTAGCCTAGACTGCTGCTTGATTGGTGGGGCTTAGATTTGATCTTATGGCATATGTGTCAGTTCTCTAATGGGCTGAGTGAACAGCCTGTCCAGAGCGAAACTCAGCTTTAGCCATCTGAACCTGAATCTGGAAGAGAAGTCTTGTAATTTGCCATGGTTTTTGTTTGGGGATCCCTTCATACAGTCAATCCTATCTCCTCAGATGGAGAGTGTGGTGAGGGCAGTTCTCTGGAGCCCAGCCTGTTAGGTTCTTCCCCTAAATTCAGGAGCACAGGCCAGTCTAGGAAGACTTTGTAGGCACTGCGTATTTGTCTCTGGCAACACTTTCTGCTGCAGTGAAAGACCTGAAACAAAATTTTAGGCTTACGAACAGAAAAGCAAGGCATCAGCTCTCAGAGTGGGGGTCTGTGCTTTTTTACTTTTGTGCCGTGAAGTTCTACACAAATGATGTTATAACAAGACAGCATCCTGTGGTTTTGATGTTTTTCTGCTTTATTTTGTAAATCCATTTCTTGGAAATTTTTGTCAAAAGCTTTTCACTGTGTTTCTACAAAATTTTGTTCCTCTGTCTCTTCTTTTGATAACTTAAAACAGGTCCAAACAGGCTGGGTATGGAGAGAGTAGAAGACCATGGCCTTCCCTTCTTGTTACTTTGCTTTTTTTTTATCATAACATCATGAAACAACCAAGTAAAACTCTAAGACAGGAGAAAATACTTTGCTTGTAAGCCTTTCTGATATCATAAAGATTGATTTTTTTTTTTTTTTTTTTTTTCTGCGAGCCAGTTGAAATCTTCACGTCTATGTGCTTCCTTTTCAGTTTGAGGCATTTGGGTATTCTCAGCTTTATCTTTGCTCATGGCTGAAGCCAGATTCAAAGAAACTAGCAGGGACTGAGTAGGTGCTTGGCTCTTAAATGCTTGCTCTTATTATCTGTAAATGTCTACTGATTTCAAAAGACAGAGTGTTTCAGACCATTCCATTAACCACTTTTAAGCATCCAGTACATACTGCAGATGAGACACCCCTGACTTACCCTTTACCTACCAGGCTTCTTGCAGGACAAGAATCCTGAAAAAAATGTTCATCAAAAGTATATGTGGGCAGATCCAAAGTATGCAATTGTCAGCCGAGACATTATTCATCAGCTTCAGTGAGCACTAGATCAAGCCTCTTTTGTTAATACCAAATAGCATGTTTCCAAATACCTAACAAGAATTCTACATTTAAAGTATGGGGTTTAGCTTAAACCTAAGAAAGCAGACTGTCAGTGTTCCAACGTAACCCTTCACATTCTGGCATTTTCCAGACTGCCAGCCAAATGAACACTTTAGGAGGAGGTGCATATATATGTCCCAGGCACCCAGCGGGTTTATCCACCCTACTGTGCATAGGTGTTGGAGCTCTCATGGTATGTAAGATTTGCCAAGTTTGGAGTTATTTTGTACTTTTTTTTTTTTTTTTTTTTTTTTTGACTATGCATTCCCAGCAAGCATCTCTTTTTTTTTTTTTTTTTTTTTTTTTTTTTTTTTTTTTTTTTTGCTGCTGTTCAGGTGTTTGCAAATGCATATCAAGACAGTACTCTTTATTTGTATTTTATGTAACATACACATTTGTGTACGTTTTGTCACCTGGAAAAGCTTTTATGGTTCATTTTGGCACCTTCTATCAAAACTTTTTTTTTTTTTTTAATTCAGCCATCCTTCATTTGTTGTTATAAATCCTCCAATAGACTAATGTGTATTTTGGACTTGTGGCCTAACTAATATCCTTACTAATATCTAAAGCTTTTAAATTAGTATCTCAGGAATAAATGTCTGTTACATATTTCTAGTTCCCCCCCCCCCCCTTTTTTTTTTAATGAAGAATTGATATGAATGTACACTTGCATGTAATATTTCAGCTGGCACATTTTTAGTAGTTAAATAAACCTGAAAAGGGAGGTTTTAAATGTGAACAGTACACAGACACTTACTGTATCTGTGGACATCAGTTTAAGTGACGTCTCCTAAACAAGCTGTTGTGTTCAACTGCATATTGTCTAAGGGGAACAACAAGACATTAAAATACATCACAGTTTGTAACTGTGTAACAGCTGTATGGAAAATTGAGATGTTCTGAGTGCTATTTTTTTTTTTTTAATTAGGAACTTTTTATTCCTAAGGAAACTACATTAAAGGTTTAATGAAGAAAAACAGTACAGGATGTTAGCAATCATCTACTTTTAAGTTTTCCACATTGTGCTATGGTTAAATATAAACAACAACTGCAAAATGTTAAAGGTTAAATATTGATAAGATAATATTGAACTTAATTAGTTAACTTCAACTGCAGGTAGAATTTTAATTGAGTTTAGCTATTTTGACCACATTTGATATTAGTATAATGACAAAAATAACAGGGTAACAAATAACAGGATAGCAAATAATAAACAGTACTTAAAATCGAGTGTAGCTTTTTAATTTATTTTTACTTTGGTACAGTTGATAAAGAAAACTAAAATCATTATCCCAGTTACTCCAGCAGGGATAGAGAAAAAAAAGAAATGGTCTCTTAAAGATGAGCTTTAGGCAGGAAAAAAAAAAAAAAAAAGTCTCCTGATTTCTTTAATGACTTGTTATTGTTGCCTCAGCTGTAACCAGAGTCTGCAGCTAGTATTCTTAACAGAATTACTGTGAGAATGCTAAAAATATTTCTCTAAAAATATATAGAAAAACGTTTGGAAAAGAACGGCATTTAGACTGCACCACAAGGACATTTTTTGTGACAGTGTTTAGTATGATGAAAAAATTAAACAGAATAACAGCTATTTACATTCACACTGCAAAGTAATTACTGAAGCAGACAAAAAAATTAAACCTAATTTAATAATGCTTTCCTTCAGCCTAGGTGCCAAATCTGTGTGTAAATTCCACAACTTGTGCTGGGAGGTGGGGGAGGAAGTTAAGTTAAAACAACATAGGAACAAGTGCATCGAACACTTTCTCTTTTGTGAGGTACAAAGTGAGTTTCACTTTTAAAGAGAAGAGCATCATAAATCAGCACAAACCACAAGTTTTAATGAGTACGTCTCTTCTGGAAGTGTGCAGTGCTTGCAATTCTGTTTAAATAAGACAAGGATCTGGTCTTGCACTCCTTACTCAGGCAAAACTGCCACTGACATTAATGATAATTTTGCTTGAACAGAACAAAGTGCTTGATGGCAATTACACCAGCATGAGGGATGTGAGACTGGGATAAACATGCAAAGTACAACTTCAAATGGCAACGTCTTTGACTTCTCAAGCTAGCGTTTCCTCCAACTACAAGGATCTTAAATCTAACATTCTCTGGTTCAGAGATTAACATTTAGCATTCTGGGAAAGACTTTCTGGACTTCAGTAACCTGATCAGTATGGTCTCCTTTTGGTCTCTGCTTCTTTCTGGTTCTTTGTATTGCAGGGCAGATGATAGTATCTGGCACATTCCTTGGATGACTTGAAGATAGCAGCCCTCTGTGTTTGGGGCTGAAAGATTGTGAACTCTGTGTTAGCAGAAATACCACACAGGGGAGGTGAATAGAACATTAAAAAAGCTTTAGCTTTTAGGTACTGCAGTGCAAGCAGAGTTGAATTTGAGAGCTGGGACTTAAGTGGACATTTGTCCCTGCTTTCTTCCTTAATAAAATCTGAGTGTTAACTGTGGATAAGGGCATTTGAGAGATCACTAAAAATGAATCATTGAGTGCCCAGAAGAGCTTTATTATGATATACTATGGAGAACTTCAGAATATACCATGTACTTTTTATGTGCATATCGGATGCATGTGTGAGTTACTATTACAAAGGAAATTTTGTCTTTTGCCGCAGAAGCAAAATAATTCACTGAATTAAAACAGCAAATATGACTCATCAAAAAATGGATCTGCTTGGTCCTTCCTGGCCCTGCATTCCCATCTATTTTTCTTTTGCCCAGTGAAAGGCTACTGAGCAAAAACCACAAGATCCAACCAGCAACATTTGTTGTGCTGTGTTGTGTATATGTGTGTAATCTCTTTTGGAAAACCCTGACGCAAATACTAAAACTGGAAAAAATCTCAGTGCAAAAATCCTGGCTGGCCAAACAGAGTAAAAAAAAAAAAAAGAAATTTATAAGATCCCCAGACTGTCATCAGATTCCAGGACTGAGTCCGTGTAGGTAGATTCATGGAAGGTCTCTTACCTTGGTTTGTTTGGACCAGTGGCAATTAGACTGCAGGAGTTAGTCTGTTCCTGAAGTTCCACATGGATGTTGCCACTGCCCAGTTAACCAGTGTGAAAATAGTGTGGAAAATAAATTATTAAACTATACAGTTATTACTAACTTGCCAGCTCCAGAGAAACAAATGCAGCCGCATTTACATATGTGTCCATCTGTCTGTTTTTACACTTTATGTCTTCAGCCAGTGGGTGAAATTGTTTTAATCCAAGCTGCAGTCTGATTTTTTTTTTTTAAGATTTTTTTTTTCTTCTGATATTGTGTGTATGTTTTTCGTAGATGGACATGCATATTCCTGACAGTAACTATTTCTTAATTGTCCTTCGAAGTAACCTAATCTATCTGTCTGTGATAGTTTTAACTAAGCAGCAGAGTTCTCCATGGATAATTTTCGTTAGTTAGCAGATTGTTACCATCTCAATGTTGCTGAAATCCCTAATCTCAGGTCAGCGTGAAGCTGCAGTGGTTACAATCCTGTTGCCTGATGCAGTGTGAATGGAAGTGCTTTCTGTCAGAAACATGTGGTCTCTTCAGTGGAGAGCCTGCGTAAATCCTGTGTAAATAGAGGGAGGCTAACAAAGGATGAGCCCCTGCAGCTCAGAGCATTTGGAGCCATTTGGAGGCTGAATTTGCTAAATGCTGCTTATACCGCCTGAAAAGTTGAAGAGAAAGGAGCATAAAATCCCTTCTTTTTTCTCTTTCTGCTCCTACCCTGGGGGGAGGGTGTTAAGGGCCAGGGAAGCCTGAGGTAAGCCTATGAAGACTGTTTTTTCAGTGCTCTTTTGAGTGTGAAAAAGGTGGCATGGGTCACTGTCCCCTCTTTAATGTCGGAAAACCCACACAGTTAGTAAATGTTGCATGTAAACTAAAGCATTTCATCCCTTCTCCTGCACTCCACGGTACTGGGCCATGAACTAGTCACTTGAAAATCGCAGAAAAATTTCACTTCAACATGTCTGGACAGTTTAGCACAGCAGGAACGTAAGAGAGATCAGTAATTAGCAGGTTGCTTTGCTGTTCCCCTTGTCTGCATTGGAACACTTTTTTCACCTGATGTGAAAAAATGTTGAATTGCAATGCACAAACCACGAACCTGCTGGCTATATAAAAGAGCTTAAAGTTTAAACCAATGTTTGTTAGTTTTCTCTGTAAAAAAAAAGTTAGAACTGTATGTTGGCTTTTGAATATAATCAGTGAGAATTCTCAATTCACTTCACAGATAAGCATGAGCTTTAGACATAGACCACTAAGGGCACACACACACACAAAAAAAAAAAAACAAAAAACAAACAAACAAAAAAAAAAAACAGCCTTTCTTTTTTTTTGACAGAAAAATAATAAAAGGGGAAATGTGAAAGATTACTGTTCTGCAAATAATTTCTAACGACTCAAGTCACCAATTTTACAGCATCTATGGATATAAAAATAACGTATCTGGAATGTCATTCCTACCCTCAAGTAAATAATAAAATATTTGTAAATGCCTTTTTTGAAAATGAGATAAATTAGTAAATATAGTAAAGCGCCTATTCAGACACAGAAAAGAACATTTTTTTATTCTCTCTCTTGTTGTAGATACACATTAGACACCAGATACTGTGTAACTCTTTAAGCCTTTCACACATATTGCCAGATGGTAATAGAGACTTGCTCCTGACTGACAAACTATGCTAAAATATGGTTAGACCAAGCAGAATAGCTTTGTAGGCAATGTCTAATGGTGTCTTAAGTTCTCTTTGTTTCTTTCCTATTTGAATTTATAATAGTTATTAATACCCAGATTGTGCAAAATGTGTATATGAAGATCTTTACATTCTTAGCTCAAAGGTTTTGTATGGTTTTGTTTTCTGGAAAGCACAAGACCTTCCAAAAGAACAGCAGAGAGAGGCCCTTTATCTCCTGCCAGATGCTAGAAGGTCTAAAGAATAACATCTGTAGTTGGAGAGGTGGTGGTGCTGTATAAATGAAGTCTCCCTGTTCCCTCTAGTGCAGCAACATCCAGCCTTTGTTCCTCTCCAAGATGTTCCCTGAATCCTTCATATGACAGAGCACCATCAGACATGTCTGGTATCTCAGACACACAAAAGGGAAGGGATCGCAGGGGCTGACTGCAGCAGTTTACCTGAGGACATCCCATTACGCAATGGGACAAGTGGTAGTTGAGCATGCAGGTCAAACCCGGATGTCTCTGTCAAGACTAAACAGCTCCTGATGGCTTTGTTCCACCTGCAGTCAATCCCTTCAGTAACCAGCACTGCTCTACTGGCAGAGCACTGTTGATGATGGCACAGCTCTAAGCTGAAATGTCCACTTAAACTTTGTGTTTTTTAAAGGCCCAGGTTTGTCATTCGTAATCTTACCTAACTCAGTTTCCCCTGGCAGTAAGATGCAGTTGATAAGTGCTGCTTCTGGGATATGAGGAGACTAAGCCAACGTCCATGAACAGTGATCATTCGGATGAGGAGGGGGAAAAATATAAATAAAAAATAAAAAAATAACAACAAAAATACCACAACCAGCACTTCATTCAAAGAACTGTGATGTGCTGAATCTGTAAGTCTAAGTGATGATTTTAACAGGATGGAATGGAGATAAGGAATTGTCCTGAAGGGTCTTTGATTCTGGAACTGACCTTCTCTCTCTGTTAGCCCTCCCTACAGCACAGACTGTCACATCTTCAAAACATATTCAAACAGTTCTCTATTTCTAGCTTTTTGACAGTGGTAATTAATTGAATTTTTAAGACTTTTCTCTCGTGGTGGTGTTGATCTTAGTAATATTCTAACCATTCTTGTTAACAATGTTTTACAGTGCTTATGTCTTCAGATGGACACATTATAAGTAAAAACAAATAATTGCAAATTGTCTATGTGTGCAGTCTCTTCTTTGTTTTGCATTTATTATACCTTCATATTCTACTCCATTAAAATACTGGACCAAAAGACTACAGTGTAGCTTTCTTAAAGTGAGCACAGTGCACTGCAGCTTTCCTTTTCAGAATCCTTTAATGTGACTTTCATATTGCTTGTGCTATTTTTAGTAAAATGGTGAAGTGTCTTCTCCTACGTTGCCCCTGGTTAGATATCCCTTCTCTTCTCTCTTGCCCTTTAGCATGACAAACAATAAAGCTATAAGGGATCTCTGATGATGAAGAAACTTAAACACTAAGTCCTGAAATGTATTTGTCTGGAAATCACTTTTCTTACTGCTCTGATTGTTACGATGGTAATGTAAACTATTTCTGGAGTTTGAATCTGGGTTGTTACCAGGCTTCTGTGCTTTGGCATGACTGGGATATTCTTTCCAAGTATCATTTTTGATTAGATTGGGAATCTGTTGTCTATTCTGTTCACAAATGATGAAAAGACTAGATGAGCAGCTTCCAAGCAGCACTAGCTTCATGTCTTTCTGGGCCTTACTCTGTGAGGAACACAAACAAGGACTAAGACTGAGATAATACTGAGAGACTGGAAGACTGTCAAAAAGGAATTCATTGATACACGACTGGACATGCCTTCTGTGGGACTGGACTCTGTGTCCCCAAGAGTTCTTAACTGTGTGAACACTGGACTCAGCAAGCTAGTTGGCCCAAGGAAGTCAGTTTGCAGCAAGTTGAGTTTGAAATTACAGTGCAATGGAAACGCTGCTCTGACTAGTTACACAGTATGTTTTAAATAAGTGGTAGTCTGCTTTGCTTTCAAAGCAAAATAATATTGTGGGAAGAAACACTCAGCATGCTAAAAGTGTCTGCACACAGAACTAGCATAGAACTTCCTGCTGTGTAAATAAGACCTCCATCTCCAGCCTCCTCCACAAGCACTTGGCCTTGAAGAGAAGGTCTGTAAGAAACCCTGTGTAGGTGCTTTGCAAAGCATCTTGTATACTCTCTTCGTCTTTCACAGGGGTTATTGAGACTGTTATACAGCACCGATAGGATCTTAAATAAGTTGGGATACACCTGAGTCTACTGACTCAAATCCATGTAGTCATTGACACATCTACAAAGAGAGTGCCGCTTAAAAATTCTCCACTTTTCTAGAGCAGTGGTTTTGCAGTCACTTGTAATCTTTGCACAAGAATAAATGAGTGAACAGTGTCTAAAGCAGGAGAAAGTCACCCTCCGTGTTTTTTTGCTGCATTGTGAAAGAGAAAGCCAGTGGGCCAAACTCTAGACTTAATTTCCCGACTGTAAAATTGGGTTAACTATGCTCATATAATTGCTATTTCCATACAAGTTAGGACTTGACTGGGCTCTTCTTACAAGATACTCTCCAAATCAAGATGTGAACAGTTCACAGATCCAGAACCACTTGTAATGATGTTTTAAATGATTTAAATTTGGATTCGTTCATGCAGCAATTAAAACATGCTTAATCCGATCTGCAGTGGAGTGACTTTCATGTCTGTTAATTTTATTTCACTTTTGATATTTTTTTTTCTTCATTTAAAGTAACTCTTGTTTTGTTTGGATAAGGCAAACTAGAATCAGGCCCTCCTTATCCAAGAAGTAAATAATTGCATCTTGGAAACATCAGTTAAGGGCTATTGGTATGCTATCTTGGAACTAGAAGCAGTATCCACTAATGTCAACGGTTGTAGGGTTATTAAAGATATGACAATACAGCTTAACAGGATTGGGCCTGTAGTTCACCAGGACCAACAAATTTTGCAGTGTATATTCATCTTCTGAGTTAATTTGGTGGTACAATATTTGAATTTCCTTTCATGAGGTTGTAGAGCAGATTAAGGAAGTGCTGTCTCTTACCATTTTAACCGCTGATTAAGCTGTGAAGGTAATGGAAGCTTTAGGTGAACTTTCATCTCCTGGGCTGCTATTAGTTTTTTAAACCAGGATATTAACAACTCTCCAAAAGGTCTAAATACTGATTTAACATGTAGGTGACTCCTGCTGAGGATACTCACAAAGCAGAGAACATGTATATAAGGAGAAACAGGAATTTGTCTGTATATAGAGCAAACCAGTGCTTTTAGCATGAGAAAGGATGGTGCAGAAAGGAAGTTTTATAGCTGCACGCATTCTATGCATACACACACAGCTTTTACATACAAAGACAAAGATATCTTTATCCACACGACAGATAGACAAACAGACTGACTTCAAACTTGCACTTTCAGTGTGGATTTTTTCCCCCCATCTCCGGGTACTGCTTTTCAAAATTGCCTGAGGCTACAGTACAGCACCTCAGATCCCCAAGGCCCATTGCCTGGCTCCTAATAGCCACTCTCCATCTGTGTCACATGAACAGCTGATGAGATAGCTCCAGTGTCTGTATTTTGGAGAGCATATCCACCCAGGTTAAAATGCTGGGGTTGCCAAGGAGCAGTCAGAAGCCATTAGTGTTTGTGAGAATTTGCCTTGCAGCAGTTCCTTGGCATAGTGGAAAGTAAGTGTGTGTGTGTGTGTGTGTGTGTGTGCGCGTGCGTGTGTGTGCATACGCGTGTGTGTTTCTGCTAGTGTGTGATAGAGAGGAGTGGGGTGGAATGGGGAGGGGGGGAACGGGAAGGAGCGCTTTCTAAATAACCAACATCTTACAAAAATGAGCAGTTGGTTACAATATATAGGGCTTCCATAATCTCTTTGATTGGTTTGCTGTGATCTGACTCTCCTTTTTCTGTCATTAATGGAAACAAACAGAAAAGAAAAGAAGCATGAGAAAGAGCAGTGACTTCGGGGTCCTGCTCTGGTGTTTGGGCAGATGGAAAGGAGCTGCTCTGCCTTGGGGCAGGGTGGTTGTAATGAAGTGGCCTGTCAGTCTGTAAATAGTGAGGGTCATCTCTTCCATGTGATGGAGGGTATCACATTGCAGTGAAAATGGAAATGTCAATAAAATTAATCTGCCAGCTCTTTGCTGTGGCTTTTTCTGTCTCTCTGGTCTGAGAGGGTTGGTTTTTCAGAGGCGAGGTAGTGGAAGAAGGGTGATCTGGCACAGGAGGGAAGATGGAGCTGAAACGCAGGTTTTGAAGCAAACGGGCTTTATGTAGCTGCAACGTATTTTGTTTAGTAGCACTATGGAGCTAGATGAGGCTATAGGAATTAGCTTGTGAATCTATAGCATTCCTCAGGAAGCTATGGAGCGTCTAGCTCAGGCTACATTGAGCACAGAGTTTATTGTTTTAGGCTTTCTTGGACAAGGTTTTTACTTAGCATGGGATTTATGGCATTTACTGCTAATGAATGTCTATTCTTAAATTACAAAAACCACCGTCTCAGCACAATTCCCAGATGTCCTTCCAGGACCTCGGCTTCTTAAACACCAGCAGGGAGCATAAACTCTCCACTTCTCTGTTTTCCTCTTTCGTGTGGCTCCGGGCTAATGATGTGTAAGGAAAACACAGCAATCTATAAAGTCTCAGTGCTGTCCCAGTATTCTTCATTTATTTTGCATTTGATTATGCCACAAGTCGGATCTTGTTTCTTTCCTTTTTTTAAAGTTATTAGTTCAAATATTAATGTAGGAATATGGCATATATTGCTGCTCTTGATTGATGCCTTCCCAAAAACAGGAAGACGTGCTCGTATGAATTTTAAGAAAGTAGGGGTCCTGCAATGCCTTGCCAGAAGAGTTTTTCAGATACATAATTTAGATGCCCTCCAGGCAGGCTTTCAAGGCATTTTTGCTGGAGGGCAAGAAAAAATAACTATGACTGTTAAAAGTAAATGATTTTTGCTAATGCACAATTAATGCCAGGGAAAAGCACAGAAGAGAAAGATGTTGATGGAAAGTTCTGATTAAGTGAGAGTTCTACCTTGATGTGCATCTTTTTTTTTTTTTTTAATGGTAATAATCACTGATGCAGAGATGTAGAAGTTTTCATCTCATGCAAATGCCGTATGCAGGGTCATACTAGGTGTATATGTGTGTGTGCATGCGTATATATGTGTGTTAGGGGTGATACTTCTGGGGAGGGGCTCATCTGACAGTGTGTTATGTGCACTGAACAGTGACACAGTTACTGCCACCTCTGCAGAAGGCCTCAAATATATAGACTACAGAACATTTAACTTGATTACTTATAGTACGTATTCAGAATGGTTATAGGGATGCATTTACAGTGAATGTTTTTTTTGTGTCAGGTTTTCCCACATTGAATCCTATAATTGACAAAGAGCTATTGCACTATGTCAAGCACACGATTATAATTGAATTAATGATATATGCATGTGTGAGACAAAATTAGTATTTGGAGAGACATGGTTTCTAAGTTTTGCATATTTGTATCAACATTCATATATAATGAGAAACTGTGTGTTCTGATCTATCAGAACAAAATAAAACTGTATTAGTATCTTGGTAATTAACGATACGTTCTGGCTTCTATATGTTGTTTATTTTTCTCTTGTTTTTCTCTTTGTTATAGGGGACGGTTTAGACAACAGTGTAGCCTCACCTGGTACAGGGGATGACGATGACCCAGACAAGGACAAAAAGCGACAGAAGAAAAGAGGCATTTTCCCCAAAGTAGCAACAAATATCATGAGAGCATGGCTTTTCCAGCATCTCACAGTAAGTGGTGCCCAAAACCAAAATAGATTTCTATTCATGTGCCTAATGATGTTTATTCATTGTTATTAGAAATCAATTGTTCCCGTAATTTTTGGACCATTATTAGGGCTCAATTATCTTTTTTTTTTTCCTAGATTTTTTTTTTTCTTGGCTCTTGGAATCATGACAAATCTGAAAGAAACATGTATTTGTGTATATATAAATATACATACATACCTAGAGAGAGAAATAAAGAGAGTACAAAGTCTTATCGCTGAACAACACCTACATATAAAGTAACTATTTTTTGCTTTGAACTATTTAAGGGAGTTACAAAGGGGGAGTTACAAAGGGGGTTTAGCATATACAAAGCTCTGCTTTCTGGGTTGTTTATTGTTGCCCTCTGTTTACATGACTTTCATACATGTTTGTGGCAGAGAGAAGCCCTATCTGTGTGTTCTAACATTCTGTGGGATGTTAGGGAAGTCAAAGCAGCAGCTTGCAAACTTGTTGTATGTTGTTTTTGTGAGGAATATAGAAGGCTTACAGTTTCCCTAATTCTTCAGTTGTGTAACAGAAAGGAATAAACACTTTTTTGATTTCTCTCCAAGTACATCATGGTAAATACTGTCCATACTCACATCTGGGGGAGAGAGATTAAATCATGAAAAGCTATACTTTAAATGGGCTATCTCTATGCTCCTGCTTGCAATTGTTGGTGAGATGTGTTGGTGTTCTGTTGATTATTATAGCTTCACTTAGAAATCAAAACACAGTTCTATAGAAAACCTGGTAGCACTCTTGGTAGTTTACTTTGTGTAGGAAATAATGAAAACTGGTAAAATTATTAATTGATTTTCCTTTTTCTCTCATGGTAAAATTGTTTCTCACTTCATAAGGCTCAAAATGCTAACAGTTATTAACTACCACTTCTCCTTTCAAAGTTTTATGAATTTCCCCAGTAGCTGATGTTGGTTACAGTGTAACGATCTTGGGACAAGGTACCCTTTTTATTTATGATAGGGACTATTGAACTGCTCCACTAGCAGCACAGCTAAAGGGGGGAGTAATAGATCCACATTTCTAAACCATCATTTTGATGTAAGGACATTAGTAGCAAACTAAGGTGCATTGATCTGGCCTGTGGGGTCAGGATTAGCTGGAATAGCCAGTGTCTCTGCTGGAGTAGTGGTTATTCCTGCCTCCCAGCTATGGCCATTTCAAAGGTCAGGTGCCCTGTACCCACTTGGCTCAGAGGAATTAGACAGAACATGAGTCTCTGGGCTGATTACTTAACCAAAGACAAAATAATGAGTCCTAAGCAAATACTGACTAATTGAAAGGGCTGTAAATCCATTACATATTGGTCAGGGATAATCAGGAGTATTTAATCACTTTTATCTATTCAGGAGCACTGAAGCTGCAACAGCAAAGCCCTGAACCTTGCCATGTGCTTATTATTCTCATCATTATCAAAATTACTTCACAGCTGTTCTTTGCTACATCACCTCAGCTGGAGATTTACTAACCTGTAAAATGTTTTTAATTTGGAAGTCGAGGGAGTGTGAGTGGAGGGTTTTTCATTTAGCTGTAGGGTATCTTTAGAGGAGTAGTTACAGGGAGACAGCAAAAGCATGGCCACAAATAAACCAGCTTCTTTTGCATGTTTCTGTGTTAACTCCATTTCCTCTTACAAAATTTGTGAAAAAATGTTTTTTCTCCCTGCCTTCCTTTCTTGCATCCTCCTTGAAAACATTCAACACATGCTTATTAAACAGTCAACAAACTCTCATTTTTCCTGAGGAAGGTCCTCTTGGCTTTTTTGAAATCCCTTTTCCTTGTTTCTGTCCTCTCTCTCCTGACCCTCTGCATTCCACATGAATTGAGGAAACTTGCCATCACTGGTGAGGATGACCTCACAAAAATCAAATTAAATGAACACAAAAAAGCCCCAACCCTTTTACCATCCAAGCTTTAATGAGTTTGCAGGTGTTGAAAGATTTACTGTGTTGTAATTCTCAGACCTGCAAACTGATAATGGAGACCCCTGACCAGCGCAATGTAAATTCAGAAAGATTCTTGCCATAAACACATGCAGAGAAGGAAGAGAACTCCTTTCTTTTAAAGATCTTGCACTTTTTCTCAAATTAGCTTTTCCATTCAAAGTGCAGCTCTGGCTGAGCCAGAACAGGGGAATCTGTGATGTACAATTTTATTGTTTCAAGTAAATATCTTTACAATGGTGGTCCATGATTCAATGTACATTCCTTCATTACTACTCTAACCTTATTTCAAATTGGTTTGTTCCTTCTTTGTTCTGTATGACCTGTTCTTGTATTACAATAATCCCTTGATGTACCCTTTTTTCTTTCTCTCTCTCTTTTTTTTTTTTTTTTTTTTTTTTTTTTTTTAAAGAAACTAATTGAATTATCTCATTATTTTAGTTTGTTAAGCAAATGTATTTTACATCTCAGGATGTGTTCTTAAAGAAGGAGCTGCTTAGGCTTTGCCCCCTGAATGGGCCATTGGTACATTTTGACATTCATGCATTCATTAAGGAGAAGAACATAAAAGAACTCTGGTTGTATTTTTTTTCAAACACCCAACCAGCATGGAGCAACTTTTCCATAAGCCACAGGGGTCTCTCTACATATGTTCTCAACTGCAAGCCATTGTCACCTATTCTGAATACCTCAAAAGGACAAATAAAATACTAAAGGCCAACTGTAGCAATTGTTAGCTGTTAGTCTCAATATGACAAAAATCATTAACCTCTGGTTTCCCTGGAAGGAGAAGCAGTGGCAGTCTGTCTCTTATGGTGTGGATTTAACTCGAAATTCCTTTAGACTGTCAAATTCAAAAAACTCAGTTTTGTCTAATTGTATTTACTTATGATTTTAAATAAAATGCTATTTTTCCTTTATTCAGTCAGTTTGCAAACTCTTAAGGTAACTGATTTTAAAAATTGATTTGCCTAAGTGGCTTTTTGAAGAGACAGGCACTTGAACTCTTATGTAGAACAAATGTATCTGACAGGCTGTGTCTTTCAAAACAACTTATATCTCCAATCACAACTTCTATTTTGCAGTAACTTTAATTATACTTGAAATAGGATACACATGCATGTTTTGTTTTTGGGAATCAAACGCAAGGAGTAAGAGCTTCTGTCAGGTTCTTGTTCACGTATTGAGCTCTGTCTTATATTTGGAATTACAACAGTACCAGAAGATGAAAGATCTGAGGTTGAATTGGTTGGAAATGTGTATGCTTTTTCTGGATAATATCCAGTGTTTAAGAAAGTAGAGGAAATCCTAGTCTGGTAGTATAAGCTTTTCAATAGTACATAAAGATTACGACATCAGAAAGGTAAACCTGACATTAAGGCTGTTTTTATTTGAGTTCAAAGGTGGTTAAAGAAAAGAAACAGCAAGAAATCTGACCCAAGCCAAGAGTTTATTCATAGCTGTGGAAGACTCCTTTTCCTCTATGCCAAGGACTCCTTAGTACACTCAATTAGCCTCTTAGACATCTCTGCTTCCCTCCCTCAAGTGCTCCCCTATTTGCCCTGCAAAGAACATATTTGATCATGAAGTGAAAACAGGAAGTGTTCAAATGTATAGACACCTCCAGCTTACACCAACGTTGAGATTAGGATTTCTTACCAGAAGCTTTGCAGAGTTTGCCCCCCTCCTCCCATGCCCTTTTAATGGATAGAGGACCTTTAAAATGTATGTACATAATCAGAAAAGAACAAAGTTATAAAGGAAGCAATTATACCATTCTTTGGACATGTACCTCTGGTAGTTCATCCTTCTCTGCAGCATAGTGTATCAAGAACTACACTTTTGCTATATTCAACAGTTTTCCCCTTCTCGTACAGTACTGGTTAAACAGAGATGCATTTATTTTTTTTGACACTTACCTGGGGAGATGCTATTTGTTAAAATTTTATTTTGTTTGTTTCTGTATGAAGAGGTATATTGTAACTAAAAGTACCAGGAATACCAATGGTAGCATATAAAATATAAAATATAAACATTTATATGACACTTTCAGAATCCCAACTAATGGTGTTGGGATAACAACCCTGAACTCAGTGGCGTTGGGCTGGTTTTTTTTTTTTTTTTGTTCGTTTGTTTGTTTTGATAGCTGAAGTTCTGTCTCTAACATTTAGCAGTCATTTCAGCCTGATCTCAACAATTTCCTGGCTAAAATTCTTGCCTTTTACAGTTTCTTGTATAGTAGATTTTGTTTTAACGTGTCTTAGGGTCACACTAGAATAAGTTCTGTTGGAACATGTTAAAATGAATCAATCACAGCTTTTGTATTTACCTGATTTTTAATTTTATTTTTTTTTAACTTGCAGTATTCTAGTGGCCAGACAGAATAATATCAATAGTGTTACTGAAACAGATTTTTTTCTATATTTGTGTGGGTGTATCTGAGAATATAATGTATCTCTATCATATTTTAATGAATGGCTTACCAAGCCTTTTATACAGGCAGCTGCTTTATGTATTCATTAAAGTTGATTGTAGAGACAAATGTCTTCAGCCAAACCCAATCCTGCCATTTTGGAGCAAACTTACAACACAACTGAAACCATTCCACCTTCATAAATATCTCCTCCATATCCTGATTTTAGGAATAATACTTAAGGGAAGGTTAGGAATATAGCTTCCTATCGCATACTTACTATTGCAAAAGCATTCTGATGAACTGTAGTGCTTGTGTGGGGCCAAAGAGTAACTTGCTGTATGCTCCCAGGGTACACTGAGGAGAGGGATGATGTCTTCTGGTAGTCCTGCAAAACTACCTGTATATGGGTTCACATGGCTGCTGTTTCCATTTTAGTGTGTTATGTAGTCAGGGAGTTGGAGGAGATGACGTGCAATGTTACTCCAGGTTTGTTTTTTAGGTAGGACTGTCTGTGTACTGAGTTTACAGCCAGGTGAGAAGTTTCCTACTGGTTTGGGACAGACCTCTCATTCTGTACTAATGAGAAACTTATTGCTCAGGTCTGCAAAATATTAATGCGCTCATTTTTCAGCTAGGTAAATTTTGTGAGGGGATGTTAAATGATTTCCTCTAAGTCCTTTGGAAAAATCATGCTGAACTCCTATGACCAGTTGTAATATAGTCCTCAAGACCATGGAACTGAGGATCTTTACACGCAAAGTTGTGCTGGTGGCTCACCATCAGAGCTGGCTTAGTGGAGTAAAGCTGGCAGCTGCTGCTGGTATGTGCTGTTATTGCTGGTGGTAGCACAGTACTGCCTCATGTCACTGGCATCCCATCCTGTCCCGTCTGCATGCAGTACAGCTTCACCAGGAATGCTCTGGAGAGTCAGAATAGAATGAAAATGGATTTTTTTTTTTTTCTCAAACTGCTACTTCTGCTCACAGTCCGAAAGGCGTAATCCTCTGACAATTTGTAGTCCTATGAAATCAGCCCCAAAGCTTCAAATTTAGTAACAGCCCGAACACTCATATACCTTTTAAAGGCTATAATCTTTAAAGAAAAGGGCTGAGATAGGGTGGGGGTGGGGCTTTGTTTGTTTTAAAAATGGAATCTGAGATTAGATCTGACATTTCTACATCCACCCCCTACAGAAAAGGGAACCCAGGGTCATGGGGTGTGTGGGCCTCAAAAGCTAGCTTTGTCTCTGAGTGGTTAATCTAATCATTGTTACATAGACATCTGTTATTTCTTCTGAAAAATTGATGCTTTTGTGACACAATGATCCATCTATTTAGTACAACGGCCTGAGTAATTAAATTAAAAAAAGAATATTTTTGCTGGAGCATGTATTATAAAACTGCCATACCTCCCTGTACCAGCAAAAAGGCTGGAGAGAAGGGAGAGGGAGGTGGGGAGAGGGAGCACTTTAAACCCAGCATTGTTTTCTGCTCGCTTGAGGAAAACATCTGTGAATTGTTTGAACTGAACCTTACCAGGGACTGTCTGAATCTGTGTCATCTCTGTTTAATTTCAGGAAATGATGTCACAGTGCATTAAATAACAATGCTATGTGATTTATTTTTACTTGTATATGCTGTCCTAAGCATTTCTGTTACATGGCAGTGTTTTCAATTAACTGCAAGCTTTCAGTTTAAAAAATATATTCGATAATGCTTTTTTGGGCATGGGTATTGTGAGGTTGGGCGTTTTAGGGGGTCACCAAGGTTCAGGGCTGTCTGAGGGCTCCAGGCCCATTTGTCATGTGCTTATTTGTAGTTGGGACTGGATGTCAGCACTCTCGTCACCCATGGCAACCTCCAGGACCGTTGGTTTGTTACAAAGCGTGTCTGTGGAGGAAAAACAAAATATTCCCAACCTATCCGTCAAAAGACCTATTAGATAGTTATAGTGAGGCCTGCATACTGTAGCTTCTGCCTTTATCAAACTTTCTGCACTCCCCCTTCTTCTGTAAAAGAATAGAGGACATAAGTCAATTCTGTCTGCCATCTGTCGCCTTTTTAGCTGTTCCTCAAATTAAAGAGACAGTCCAAAATTTAAATAATCTGATAGAAGCATAGAAAGCCCGCCTGTAAATTATTGTGTTTCCATTTCATTTTTAACTCTTCATTTTATTTTGAAGGGAGATCTTTATTGTGCTTCTTTGGAGATCAAAATATGTTGCCTGTTTCTGCTTCAAAAATAGCATTCTGAGAAATATTGGATTTGCAGTGTCACGGAGTTGTTATCTAATAAGATTCCAAGTTATATATAGGGTGAAATTCACACACACACAGAGACAGAGCAAACAATCCATGCACTGCAAATCCTTCAAAGGCACCTCCCTTCTGGCCTTTCTCCCCTTCTCTCCCCAGCCCTTAGTAGGCTGAGGGCTGCAGGGAAGTCCTGCCACGCTGCTACAGGATGAGCCGGGCTCCTCAGCCTTCCCAGCAGCCCATTTCCAGGCCTGCTACAATCATGTTTTGCACTCCCCTGCCTGATGCTAGCTAGTTCTGCTTCACCTCCTTCTCTCCGTTTTTCCCTGCCCTGCCTGGTTTTGCCTCCTCCTCCCCCTCAGCAAGCAGCAGCGGTGTGACAGGACAGAGGGAGGAGGGAGCCACAGTGACACTGGTGTGGCATGTGAGGTCACCCGCTGCCAGACCATCAGATAATGCAGCTAGATGGGAGGAACAAATGTTACTTTGCGATGTAATATTTTACCTGCTATTTCCAAGCAGGGAATTGCTGAGAATTGAGTGTAACTAAAAACATGTGTGTGATTTTATTGAGGGCTTGATTAAAAAGCCTCCACCGAGTGAACAAAACGTGGCCTAGCAAAAGATAGGATCAGCCACTGTTGTTTTCTGGTTATTATCGTCAGGTTACAAAGCTTTGTGGAGTCAGTACAGGATTTAAGTGAAACAAAGAGAAGAAAGAATATGAAAGTCCAAGTAATGAATCCACAAAAGTAACTGAAACAAGAAAGTAGTGACAAGAGCTCATTTATATAGAACGGAGACTTTGAGGCTCACAAGGTAAAAGGGCATCTAGCTAAAGCATACACATATATAAATAGTGTTTAAACACTCCAAGAATATTTTGCTAATAAATGCTCTGCACTGCAGTCTTTGGAAATCAAGATCATAGCCAACAATAGGTGAGAACTCTTCTGAATATTTGTCTCAAAGTTCCACTACTTAAAAGAGTTGTCGTCAGAAAATTCATGGTTCCTAAATTTCTCGGTAGTGTGTGTACATGCATATATGTATATTAAAAATGTATTTTAGGGGAAAAGTGATTGCTGTTGTTTGTGTAAAGTGATACTGACTTTTAGTTTTGCCTCAGGACATGTTTACTTAAGACCTTCCTTTCAAGATCCATGAGCAGAGTTATTGGTTTTAAAGTTTTCTGTAAAATTAGAATTCTACTGTAAAAAGAAGTATGTTTCTGCCAACACTTCCAAACTGGTAAGGAATAGAGATGTCAATTCTCATTGTTGCCTAATGAAAAGAATAGTTTATGGCAGGCAACATTACTTTTGGTGCTGGGGAGTTTACACTGAGCTAGAATACTTAGAAAACTGTGCATTACATGTTTGAGAGTTGATTGGCAGCAATTGTTTGTAGGATCCAAAGCAATCATTGGCATCTTTAAAGATTTATTATTGTCTTTAAGCATAATGGCAATACAGTTTTCATGCTTTTACATTTGCTATTTTTATTTTTAACTGTTAGCCCCAAATCTGCCAGAACTAATTTCAGTTGTTTTCTCTAATAGTGGATGATAGGTTGTCAACTCACTGTATAATGCCATTAAGTTTTTGTTTTGCTTTGGTTTGTTTTTTAATCTTGGTTTTACCTTTTTATGATAGCATTTCAAAACACGTACTTTATTTGTAGCAGTTTGTGGACTACTTATGTCCATAAAATGTTTAACATCTCATGACATACCATTACAATCTCAGCACAATGGATCAGAGTAGCTAAGTCAAAATCTGCAAATATTTTAGTTTATTTAAAAAATAAAATAAAATCTGTGTATATTAATTTGCTTAAAGTTGTAGAAATATGGCTGTCATCTAGATCCAGCTTTTATTTGTTCTGAGGTATATTTCAAAGTGGCAGCTTTATATTATAAAATGGATTTACTGTGGATGTAGTATATGACTAAACTAAATAGTAATGGAAAAGATCCTGTTCCCATTTGTAGTGTACACTAAGTATATAAAAGGAGTAGCTTTTTTGTAAGAATATGGTCTAGTCTAGACTACTTTGGGGCTTGTTACACCAGTTAAAGAAAAAAGAAAAAAAGAAAGAAAATGTAATCTGTATTGTTAGTTGAAGTTCTGTGAACATACATGGATTTTTATAAAAGCAGTTCTCTTTCTTCCCAGGTAAGGTCAAAATGAAGGTTAAATTTTTCTGTGTTCAAATATTTGCAGATAATTCACAGATAGTCCCTAACAGTGTGTACCTTTCAATCCCATTTCCATTAATTCCAGCACAACTCTGATCCCTTTGAAAAAGCTGCAAAACATGGACATGAAACAGTGAAGTTGTAACGGGTGACAAACAGACAAATAAACACAATTTTGTGCCTTCTTAAGTGTTAAATATTATAGCCATTTTGTCCCCCAGTTCTACTTAACAAGTCTTTCAAGGATCTCCTGTTTTATGATAAGACACATCTCCTGAGCGCTCAGTGCTGTTATTTGTAACATTCTGTCTTGTAGCTGAACTTTCACTGCTGTTCCCAGCATTCTTTAGCGTAATCCAGCTCAGACAAGTGTGGGGAAATTTCTGTCTTGTTTCTAGCTGTGACCATAGCAAGATACCATGCCTCAGTTTCCTTGTGTACACAACACAGCATAATGATGGAGACTGCTTTTCAGAGTGCTTTTGGTACTTACAGATGAAAAACTCCGCATGAAACCTACATCTTATACCTAGCATCGGCTGAATTACAGAGGCCTGCACTTCTGTTATGGTTTTATCATGCTGCTGAACTAGTGTGATAGTCATTCAATACTTGTACAAATACTCAAACTTCGGTAGACTATAAAAGTTTGGGATAAATTTCCCTTTACAAGGGAGCATTTAATATAAAATTAAGAGTGCTATATTCTTCCTGGTCTACACTGAAGATGACAGCACATGATTGCTGCAAGCTACTCTTACTCAAGTGGCTCAGGCTTGGGTTATTTTTGTTTATCAGGTTCTTTCCTTGCTGGTGACCTGAAGTGGTGATTATTGCATGCAAATGGTATCAGATATCTTTCCCAGCAAGTAGCAAGAGAAAGAACCTCGAACATAAACTGCTGGCCCAGGGGCAAGAGTCAGAATAAAGGGAGTACAATGGTATTAACAAATGCATCTTTGTTCTTCAAGTCACTACTGGATATTCCCCTCTTCAACAGCCCAGGGAATTTCCTGAAGTGAAATAGGATTTTGGCAGCTTTCCAGACAGTCCTGATCTGCTGCTACCTCCTTCCATTCACCCAGGTGCTTCCCCCTTGTGCATCCCTCTTGTGCTTGAATGAAGAAATGGAAAGCAGGAGGGTGACCTAGGGGACAGAAAGGGTCTGCAAAGTCCTGATTCACATTAGGAAGCTCCCCACCTAACATGTGAGGAGCACACACAGACAGCTGACTGCTGTTTTGATAGTCCCCAAATGGACTGTTCAGGGATATAGGATGTGAATAGTGAGACAGGTCCTGATACGTGTGATAACAATGGGAATAAGGAGCATTATGTGGTCAGCAAAGTGACATGTGTATTTGGGGCAGTCAGCAAAGGAATGATGTATAGGAATGCATAGGAATCCTAAACTGCAAGGAAGGTTGGTTAATCTGAAGGATCATTTCAAAATATGAATATTGTTTAAAGGGTGCTTTACTTTCAGCTAGAAAGAGTATTCTTTTTCAGATATAAATTATGAAATTCAATTGAAATGTATGTAAAAACAGGTAAATGTTGTGAACAACAAAAAGGGAAGAGCAATCATTTAATGTAATTCTCCCTTCCACCCTCCTTTGCTGTTTTGGTAGACTATTTCAAGAGTTATGCTACTTGGTATGTCTCTTTTCAATGCTGTTTCTTCCAGTTCCACATTGACATTTTACTGCATGAGCTAACATCTCTTAGGAAAGAGAGGTGTTTTCTAAGGTGGTATGAACATCTCTGTGAGTGGTGGGATGAGCTGCAGAGTTTTAGGACAATTCTAAGAAGCACACATTGTTCCCCATCCTATGCCTACTTACATCTCAATTTTCAACAGCCTACTTAGTATGCGTGCATTGTATGGTGGCCATTAAATGCCAAGCAAACACTTCTCAGACCAGAAAAATCCTGCTACGTAGTGCATATCTGTCCTAGGCACTTGCAGACAATTCACTGCTATAATTAATCTTAGCTGTCCTGGCTCTGTGAAACCTGAACTTTTATCCCACAATGCTCTTAGATGCAAACAAACTTCAAAGAAAAAAAACCCTTCCCTCTTTTTTTTTCTTTTTTTCTTTTCTTCAAACCCTGTCCGTTTAGAGAGAAATGCTTGTAAAGGAGATTAAACCCCATATGAGCCCATGCAAAATAGCATGTCCAGCAAGAAAATAAAATTTCTACAAACAAGATGGTGGTTCTTTGCCAGCATTGGTACGAATAAACATAACTCTAAAACTGATAAACAATCCCAAGTTTGGCTTCTGGGATCTGAACCCTACTCAAAGCCCTAGCTGAAAATGCATGATAGTGTACTCTCCAACTTGATAATGCTGTAACACGCTCTGCTGCCTCCTGAACAAGTGCTGCGGCAAACTTCTTGCTGAGGCTGAAAACTCTTTCAAACAAGGCCTCAGGGCTCATGAGCTTTCCACTCAGTGCCCTGTAGGCTTACTCTGTGGAGAGGTATCTAGCCTAAAAGAGGCCAAATATCACACAACTGAGCTGGTGGGAAATTCAAACTGTTCTAAGCAAAGAAGTCAATAGAGCTGCTGTAGTGAAAGGTAATGTTCAGAGTGAGATCACTGTGTTATGATCTCATGCTGAACATCAGGACTGTTTTTTTCTTGATGATTATGAAACTAGCCTGAGGCCAGTCTGGTGAGAATCTAAGAAAGATATAGAAGGATGTTTGGAGAGCCTGGACTATCAGGGCCCTTATTCCCTCAAAAGTGTAGCAGAGACTGAGAGAAGATGAGAGAAATATGAGCTGTATTGTTATTTTCAGTGCTCTCCGCATCCATCCCAAAATAATAGATCTAGACATAGACACAAAATGTGCATACTGAATCGGTGAATAAGCAAAGACTGTGAAAAGAAAGGAAAAGAAATTACTTAGGGGGAACAGAGTGCCTTGCAGAAATGATTGAATTCAGCAACCTCCCAAAAAAGTTGTTGAGATTGTAGAATAATCTGTGGAAGTGCCTTTGCTTAGCACTTTTAAAACTAGACTCCAAACAGCATTTGAAGAACTACTGCTGTGAAACATCTTGTGTTCCTAGGGTTACACTAAAACAGTGTTGCCTGAAGCATTTCTCATATTTCTGTTTTCTTATTAATGTTTAAAAATTGAAAAATATCTTGAAATTAGAACTTTTTTCTTAGAAGGAAAACATCTTAGAAGGAAAACTCCCCAATTTTGGCTTCCTTCAATTTATTTATTTATTTATTTATTTATTTTTAAATGAAACTTCATTTAGCTGTCAGTAGAGAATATTATAAAATTAACTGACAAAGTCAAATGGAAAATGGGTTTGGGACCCAAAATGAAAGATTAAGCTTATTCCTATTAAGCTTAATAGGAATATTTAATTACCATTCCTTCAGGCCAAAGCCTGAGTAAATAGCTGGGAGTCAGAGTAGGCACTGAAGATCAGTGAGTTTGGGCTCTGTCAGACCAGCAAAAGAAGCAAGTTTGAGTTGAGGACTTTATGTTAGAAACACCTTCTTTTCAGATACTCGGAGAGAGAGACTGTTTAATGATATGGATGCTGCTCTCCATTCACAGTTTGTGAGGTTTCACTGATGGTCACAAATATATGGGGAAGGTACAGGTCTGAAATCAACTCTTACCAACCTTAGTGGTCTCAAATTTTTCTGAAGTCTGCTCCAATACTAGCTCTATGAAAAAGGAAACCCAAATACCAAAGGTTGTTTGCGTATTCAAAATCCACATGGATTTTTAAGGGCATGGTTCCAATGCAAATTTCATGCAAAATAAGGCTGATTATGGATTTACACAGAAATTCCAATGCCAAAACAGGTGAAACATGGCCTTTTCACCTGTTTTTAATTTAGAGATTATATGGCAATTTGACTCCAAGATTCAAAGCAAAGCTTGGGCCCTCAGAGAGGCAGAATGACCCCAAGAAAATATTGACTGAGTGACTGCTGACTCAAACAGCTGAATTTCACACACAGCTTTACTCGAAAACATCAGAAGGAAAGAGATTATATTTTAAATTTAAAATGAAATTTTGCTTTTGAACACTACTTCCTAATAACCTATCAATGGAGTTCAACTTTTGTCTCAATGACTTCTAGATCAAATGAGCTTGTTTTGCACATTAAAATATGGCCTTTTTTTTTTTTTTGGCTCAACATAGCCTAGTGAGTAAGGCCTGTTTGGAGCATTTTTTTAAAAGGAGTGTTCGGGCATAGATCTCTTTTTCTCTCTCTTAATTATCCTTCCTAGGAATGGGCTTCTATATCCATTTTAAGGATGACATTGGCACATAGTGTCTTTTGTAGGATTTTGATGCACAGTTCAGAAGTTACCTGCACAAGAAAAGAGAGAATTAGCTTTCTCTGGCTACATGTTGAAATACTCCTAGCTGCAAAGACAGTGAGTCCTGACCTTTGCTCTCATCTGAACAGGGAGTATTCTGGCATTGAGCTGAGTTTTCCTACTGCTCTTCAGAACTGTAAATAATGTTAGTACACCCTGAATTCACTGCATGCAGCACTTTACATTACTATTGTGTATCTTAAAATAAACAACATTGCAAGCTGTTTATTTTGGTGTTACTATGTATGCATTTTTTAAACAGTGGTTACTTAAACAAATGTCTCTGTTCCCACAGCACTTAAAAGCTGCTGTTTGCTCATTGTGGTTTTTGGGTTTTGTCACTTTTGTTTTGATTATTTCTGAAAATCACACTTGAGGATACAGAAGACAGGAGTAAGTTGTACTTGATCCAAACAAATGCTTCATGTCACAGCTTTTTCTTTATGCCAGCTTTTTCTATGTTCCTAGCAGAAATAATAATTTTGGTTTAGATCAAACTTAAAGACCACCAGTATTCCAGACTGGACCAAACTGTCCTCAAATGCATTTCACAGGCCATGCAATTGATATCTAAAATTGACCCTGAGACAGCAAAATTTATTTAATAACATTAGTACGGATTATTTATTTATGGGTCAGCAAAATAGAAAGTATAGGGAATTAAAATGTAGGAAAGTAAGCGTTTTCACATCTCTTCTCCCATTCTCTAATCAATCTTCATTCATCCATCCTAGAGTTGTCCAGTGCCAGCATCAAGTATGCAAAATTTTGCAGTTGGAAATACTGATGGATAGAAAATCCATTATGAAAGACATCCACTTTGAACAATATCCCCATTATTTTGTGGCCCTTTATCTACCCAGGGAACCCAAGGATACTTGTTGATCTGTAGCAGCTCTGCTAGAGGGCTGTTTGCTCTACTTTGTTTTTTTACCTTTAGCGGTGAGCTGCCAATGGCGTCTCTGCTTTTTACAATGCCATGTACACTATTCACTGGTCTTGATGTAAATTTGAGAAAAAGGATCAGAAGTAAACTCATTATTACTCCCTCTACTCACCCTCTCCAACTTTGTAAAGTGACTGTGGTACTGTGTGACTAGGATAGTTCTATAGATGTTCTGTCTTACCTTGAAGATTTTTACTAGGTCATCTTCAATTAGTATTTTTTTTTTTTTTTTCTTTTTTCTTTTTTTTTTTTTCTGGGGAACAAAAATACTTATCTGAGTCTGTGGAATGATATTCTGTCTGCTTGAAGGGACTCAAAAGTCAGAGGCTCTCTTTGAGTGAGTGTTGCTGCATTATAAAGAACACTGAGGATCGCATAGTGAGGCCACTATCACATATTTCTCAGTGTGCAGTTGTAATTGGTTGAGATGTGTGTGTTTTTGAAGAAGGATTGTCATCTTACCACCTTCTGTCACTCAGAAATAAAAGTGTGTGGCTGTGTGGCTGTTCAGTCATGAAAATGCTGGGGTTTTTCCTTTTTGGGAAAGGTTTATCAACAGCGTTCCAACAAGCCTGGGAGTCAACAATAAGTCATATTAGGCATTAGTTAGTCACTGGCCAGCTCCTGCATCAGAGAGCCATAAGCAGAAGTGCTTTGCTTCCTCATGCTTGGACACAGCTGAAAACTGAGCCTGGATTATTCATTTGTAGAACTTGTAAAAGCTGGCTGTCTTTTTACAACAAAAAGTAATCTCTTCACTCAACTACTAATTGCCCCATGATTTTAATCAAGCAAGATGCTTAGATAAGGAAAATTAATATTTGAGAAAAATTGTGAGTGCAGTTCTTTTCCAACTTGTGTTGACTATAAACCAGTTTGTCCTCCTTAATTATGGTCTTCAAAGATAAACAGGTTGAAGGGAGTGCTACAGACTTTGGCACAAATACAGCATATTTCAGTGCTTTGTTGTGCAAGTTCTGTGTTTTTGAGAAAGAAATAAAAAGTTGCTTGTAATTTTTAATATAGTTAAGATAAATTATTTTTTATTTATAGCTGAGCAAGTGTTGATGTTCAGTACTGTGTATACGCTCCTTTACCTCTGGGCTTCAGTATAACCCCAGCTGTCTTAGCAGAGCTAACTGTGACCATTACGGGTGAAAGGAGCATTAGGTGAAGACAACTGGCCAACAACAGAGTCCTTGGACTATGTCATCCTAACTCCTGAGGGAAGATGATATAACATACAAATGTTTCCCAGCCTTCCCATTCACTCCTAACATGTTCATCTCATTTACAAAGCTATTTCATGTGTTTGATTTTTTTTTTCTTTTTCTTTTCACTTTTCTCATAATCAACCCTATCACAAGTCATCCAGGTCTTACTCTTCTGCTGCTTTTCTCACTGAGATATAGACTAAATCTGCTGCAATGCTAATACTAATACATACATTTAAAATAGTGAGTTGCATACCATTTTTCTGTAAAAATACTAAGACAACTCCCTAATTTGTTACTGAGATTACTAATGTCATTGACATCTGTAGATGAATGTGCCATTTCTTCTATCTGAGCAACAGAAGATGGTAGAATGATTAACATTTTTAAATGCTGTTAACAGAAATGAAAACCACTTAGTGGCAGAAAAGTTTTGTGAAAAGGAGCAGGTAATATTAAATATTTTAAAAGTATTTTAACAAATGTTTTTCTCTTATTTTAACAAAAATTTGCTCTGTTGACCAGACCAATGAACCACGTAGCCCATCATTGAGTCAGCAGTGACTGGCCAAAAAATAGTGCAAGTATAGTATGATCCCAGAAGACCCAGTTCAAGCTTCTGGCAGGCAGCAATGTAATGACTCTGTGAGTTGAAAGCTTATATCCAGACAATAATGTTAAAGAGCCATTGATGCATTTACACTTTCTTTTTGGACCAACCGTATATTCAGGAGCTAGAGTTTTATATTCATGAGCTAGAGTTTTACCACCTTAACTTTGGGTTACTTGAATCTTTGAGGACATTAATTAGAATATTTTCTGATGTGGAATATTGTATTTTAATAACCTTCACATTTCTTAATGTGTGGACCTAAGTTTCTAAATTATAACAAAGAAAAAAAAAAAAAAAAAGAGAGAGATAGCAAAGATGTTAGTTTATGCTTGTTTTAAAATTAAGCCTGCTTTTTTTTTCATGTAACAACAAGAAAAACTTAGCAGCCCTGTAGTTTTCCTGGAAAATTTTGTGAAGTGTTGGGAAAAATCTTTTCTCCTTCATTTGGAGGGAACCTTGATTATATCACTGACATCAGCCCAGGTCCTTTCAGTACCCAGTTCTCCATCATTAATTCTGTTCTTCACAAGATTGGCTCAGGCAAAATAAAATACAGATCTGTCCATGTATTCAGTATTGTGTTTTAAAATAAATATCCCCACTACACTCTGGCTGAAAACAGCCACATAGTTTTGACATAACCTAGTCATGTGTAAAGCTGAACCTTTGGTAGCTAGTTCTTGCAGACTTTTTTTTTTTTTTTTCTTCTTCTTCGCCCAGCCCCTTTAGAGCTGCTGGAGGGCGTTGTTGAGAAGTTGCTACCGTTGATACAGTTGCTATTAATCACAGTCTGCCACGTTGTGACGCAGGTTCTAATAACATCCCATTGAGCTGCTGTTGTATGCTGGAGGCTTACCAACAGCACTAGGCCTTTGATATTCATCTCACACCAGGATAAAGAAAATGTAGAGTTTAAAAAAAAAAAAAAAAAAAAAGAAAGAAAAAAAAAAAAGAAAAAAAACTGCAAATAGGCAAAGAACAAAAAAGGGGGAAAACATAGCAAAATCAAAAACAGACACGCTTTCTGTGTGCTGCTTCGTTTACCATGGGAGCAGCAAAGCTATAAATCTCTGCTGTGTTGTTTGAAAATTGAACATGAGGCTGCTAAATTTATCATTCATTCTTTGTTGTTTCTGGGTAGTAGCTGCCTGACTTGGCTGACTTTGGTTTCTGTCCCCTCCTCAATAACAATTTTTGTTGTCATTGTTATTTCAATACATTACGCACACAAATCAAAATTCTACTGGATCAAAGAATATTGGAGGGTTTAAAAAAGTGATCATAAAGAGGAGGAGAAACAAATTTGCTGCATGTTACACATCATGCTTCCTTGGCAACTGATTCCCTCATATTCGTAATTACAGGAACATAATTTTTAAAAAGCAGCACGGGTTGGGGGAGGGAGAGGGAACACTTCCTTTGGTTAAAGGCATTTGCAATTTTTTTAAAAAATGGTAGTCTTTGAAAATTTAAAAAAAAAAAAAAGTTCACCTTATCTGCTGTAAAAATTAACCAGGAGCCTGATAGAACTGCACAATCACCTTCTTTTGTTAGCACTTCTTGTCCATGTTGAACTGCAAAGAAAAAAAGGTGGAAAGCAAGCCTGCTACAGATGTGACTAGCTATGAATATTCATGAATGCCATTGCTCCTCCTTTTCTACTGGCATCCAAGCCATTCTGATCTCCCTCTCTTTTTTTCTCCTTCTCCTTTCCATTTCCCTTCCTTCCTTGAGACTGAACAAGACTGCAGTTTTATTTCGGTAACAGCCTAGTATGATACAGTTATCAGTGGCCTCAGAAGCCTTTTATTTCCATTAAAAAAAAAAAAAAAAAAAAAAAAAAACAAAGGAAAGAAAAAAAAAAATTGTAATTATCCACAGTTTTATGAATCCACCTCCCCTTAATGTTCATTATTTAAACCAGCAGCAATTACAAGTTCAAAGGGGTTTAGAGGGCCAGCAACCCGCATAATCACTGCCAAATTAAGCGGGACTCATTCGTCACAGAAGAGTACACTCTGAGCAGTGAATCATGCATGCAGTGACAGGCACTGATTTACATAAAGACGAAATCTGTGCCCTCTAGGGCTGAGCGTTACTTTATCTCAGTGGCCCTGTGATATATGCATTTTCTTTTGGTGTTAGGAAGGTTCAGAGACTGATGCTGTCTAATACATGATATTTTATTCTCCCCAGCATGACTACTACTGCCGCTAATTCATGTATATGTGTATTTAACTAACAACAATCCAAACTTCAAGGCAGTTGAGTTTTTAAAAGGAACATTTTGGCCAGAAAACCTCTATTCTAATATGAATATTCTAAATTCCTTTCCTTTCCTTTCCTTTCCTTTCCTTTCCTTTCCTTTCCTTTCCTTTCCTTTCCTTTCCTTTCCTTTCCTTTCCTTTCCTTTCCTTTCCTTTCCTTTCCTTTCCTTTTTTTTTTTTTTTTTTTTTTTTCCCCCTTTGGCCATAAACAATTTGCAGATCAAACTGTCATTCTTGAAAAAAAAGATGACTCTGAGTGCCATCCCCTTCCCTCTTTAATCAACACAACATATTCCTGAGAAACTGTTAATACCTGTATTTGTACAATATCAATGGACTGTGACCAGATGTGTTACTTTAGCCATAGTTTGCTGACTATCCCAAAATGTTTAAGTTCGTGCTGTCCCTCCTACTAGAGACATAGTATATGTTCTGCAAGAGCTTCATACACCTATACCATCTACACCTCTAGCAGCAGCAGAGGAAAATTGTTCAGCTGTTATAAAGGGTTGCCTTACCTTGACCACGCTACTCTGCCTCTTTCATTCTGAACTGTTTAAAGATACACTTTTACTCCACTTTAAAACCAAGCAGGGAGTAGTTATACACTTATTCAAAAACTACACTGCGAAAGTACTTTTTGTGTAATCATTGTCTCCTTTTAGCTCTGTTAGCTGGAATTCTTTCTGCCATTGCTACAGGACTGCAGTATAAACAGTACAGGCAAAAGTTTGAAATGGTAACTGACTGTCTGTATTGTTATTTTTTTATCAGAGTTTATTTAGGGATGCACCAGCTACATTTTTTGGGAGACCTTAACATATAAAGGCACTATAAAGAAGCCAGATACTCACTTGTCACTAGGACACAGCAGAGTGACCACAAACATGTGGCTATGGCACCTTGACACAAATGCTATTTTCTAAAGTGGCTCTAGTGCAGAATAGAGGTAGCTGGAGGTGTCATAAATCAACGGTGGTCTGACCAGACCTTCTTTTTTTCTATGACATGCCACTGCACTGGGGACTGTGGTGTAAAGCTAGCACTACTGGTGCTCCTCCAGTTGAGTAAGTCCGTCTGCTTTCTGGTCCTGTTAGGCTGTTTTAGTAGTGAGGAAGAGTAACAGAATAGCAGAGGCTATGAGATATGTTCCACAGAGTTGTATGAGTGGACTTTTCCAGGTTTAATGTGCACTGCAGAGTTCATGAATCATAGAAGTTTCTACTAAGACTAGAGTTTGCAGTATTACATAGCAAATAACTCCTCTTATTTCTTCTTCTTTCTACCTTAGTCAATTTTTTTTTTCTTCCCTTAAGTGCCATCCCTGAAAGATGTTCTGCTACTATATAAAAGTTGGGAAATTCTCCAACATTAATATTTCAAAAAATGTGGAAAATAATGTAGTGATCAATGATGGCGAGATGTAAGAGAGCAAACCTGTTTTTTATCCTGTATTCTCACGTGGTTTATTAAACTAGAACATTTTAATATGCCGAATTTGGTCTTTAGGAGTGTCTTTTTGGGGATATTTCTGGCCTCCATAGTCTGTCTTTAAATTTCTGTTTGTTTATTGTGGTCTTTCACAGAGAAGTGAATCTGCTGGAGTGTTTTAAGAAGTTATGTTCCTACAAAAGAGTTGACAGAAAGGAGTTGCAAAGCTTTTGCCCACCTAATTTCTCACTTTGAGCCTTCACTCATCTTCATCATCAGTTTAAGTTAAGACGTCAAAATCTGTTGACTCGTCTTTTAAGAACTTAAACTGTTACAATAGGATTCATCAGAGGTCATTTGTCAAAGTGGCAAGCACTTTTTGTGATCCTTTTAAAGTGAAGGAAAGTAAATATGTTTGGTTTGGGCTGCTTTTAGAGAATGGCCTGTTGACACAAATAGAACTGGAATGCTGGAGCTGCCTCATCCACTTCTATCTCATTTTAAACCTGCAAGACTAACTTTAAGAGCAGAAGACTTTTAGTAATTGCAAGAGAGTGGAATTGTTCCAGGAACTTCTGGAGCTGTAGGTCTCTTTGCAGCATTGGTCAAGGCTTCTGGCATTGAGGTAAGATAAAACAATGAAAAAATAGCATTTCAATTTTAGATCTAATTACTAGATTACATGTAACTATCGAATATGACATTTGTCAAGTATGTATCAGTGTCACCTCTAACGCTGAGAAATCTAGTCTCAGAGAGGTATAGGAATCTGTGTAATTTTCCATCAAAATCTTTGGAAAACTTGTTCATCCCTTGCTTGCAGGCCTACAAACTGCTGTACTATGATGCAGCTGATATAGTGATCACATGTAAATACTTAATATGGCAAACTTGTTGTTTTCTTTCAATCCATTCCTTGTGCATCAGATTTCATATTTAATTTATTTTGATTTCTCTGTTTTAACTATGAGTATAGTCAGTTGGGAAAGGCTTGAGGGATACAGTTGCTTTAATGATCAAATTCTATTTCTCTTTGGTCCAGACTGTATAAAATCTTGATGTAGTATAGAACTAAAGTACCCATCAATGTTCCTTTTATTGGACATGGTTCATATATTGTGATGAAATTATATGCACCCACATAGGTTGTTAGGAGAAACTTAACATGCTACTGATGCGTAGTGAGGGAGAGTTAATTGTGTAGATGCCCCAAGACTACATCAGTGAGCAGAGCACACTGTAGTGGTCATATGAATCTGAAATGAATAAAAATTACCAAACAGGTTTTCAGCCAATAGCCTAAGGTAAAATCCTAACGTTAATAAATATGTGCAGAAGACAAGATCTTTTCTGTCTTTATCATTTATGAATTGCAGTGCTGTAGGTATAGGGACAGACATCTAGGAAAGATTAAAAATTAAGTTGGATATGTTTTGTCACACTTTATAAGTACACATTCAAATTATTAATGTGGAGGTATTGTGGAGGTATCCTGCTGTAAAGTCTGGAAACAAGACTGACCCCTTTTTGCCCCTTATTTTGGGGAATTAGGTTTCTTTCACCTCCCCTGTACTGCCACCACCTCATGTAACATGTGCTGGATTCCTCTGTTCTCCCTGCAAGCTGCAGTTCTGGGAATGAGCAACCTTTTCTGGTGCTGCCTCCCTGTTCCAACACAGAATTGCTGTCTTTTGCCTTTGTGCACTGTGTACAGGAAAATTTGAGAAGTCTTCAGTTGGTGTAAATGACATAGCTCCACTGAAATCCAGTTTTGCCAGTATGCACTTACCAACTATTTATGGCATAAGTAATGTGTAAACTTAAGAGCACTGACTTTTTATGCTGGCAAGTTAGAACTAGGCCTCTACTTCTGTGCAGTGCAGTTAAATTCATGAGCTGCATTTTCTGAATGCCATGAAAGGTACCTTTTAAGTGTTGTTTCCATCTTTACTGGATTTAACTGAGGGAATCAGTGCCTACAGATTATAATACCGTTTTCCTTAGTGGTTATGTGTACCTTTGCAGATGCCTGTATAAAAATTCTGAATGTACTTTTAGAGTCTGCTTCACACTTAACCTCAAAAGGAATTGGGCCCCATGCTTGCACAATGCAGTGGCCATTGTCTTGTGGACAATTAACACTTAGGGTTGTAAAGACTCCTAAACTGGTCATATACACATCAGGCTATATCCAGAGCACATACAGTCTCCATTGATTTCTAGCTGAACTTCTTAAGAGTCTGTTATCAGCCAGTGCTTTTACTGCAGCAGCAACTGTGAGTTTATGCTGTTCAGGCTGAGGCTGTTGTAGTCTCTGACAGTTCCTGGAATCAGGGAATTACAAAAGTAGCTTACAGTCACCTTGTCTTCACCATGCTCATGCCTTGAGAACAATTTTTGGAGCCTTTTTTTTTTTTTTTTTCTGAAATGGAAATCCTTTGATTTCTTCTGACACTGATTGATGCTTAGGTGACATCTCCAGAAACCAACCATGAGGAACAATTTGGGGTTTGTTTTTATGGCTCATAGCCAACATCCAAAAAATGAGATTTAAAAAATTCCATACCGTCTAAAAAGAAAGAACATACTGCTTTTCCAGATGTTAATTCTTACAATGTTATTTTGCAGTTATATGTTTTTTTCATGTAAATTACCCAAGCCATCAGTTGTGTGATTTTTTTTAAATCAGTATCTGTAGTGCCTGTACCAAATAAACTGAAGTAGTTTTGATAATTTTCCAGCAAATGGCAAACTTTGTCTTTTAACAGTTAAAAACTTCAATAAATATTTAAAATTACTTTTGACAGTGTTAGCATGAGTGAAAGTCTTTATCTGAAGATCCCACTCAACTTTCTGAAGCACTTAAAATATTACCAGAAAATTGATTCTGTGGCTTATTATAGAAATAAGTAGATATGTGAATAAACTTTTTGGTAGAAAGGAATAATATACAAAAGGGTCTAAAGGTTATTTTTTTTTTCTCTTCCTCTTGGTTGCATTTCCAAAACCAAGGTTCAATGTCAATATGCTGAGGCCAGTGACCAAATGAGTGTTTGAGAATCCCTACCTTCTTGTTTATTGATTGTAAAACAACTAGATTTTTAACCATTGAATGAATATCATAGAGAGAGGAGGTCTAGCAATACTATGACTTCACTTTTATACATGACATTAATACCCTTTCAGTTGGTTTTCTGGGCTCATGACCTTACTTCTGGTTGCAGACTCCAACTCTGCAATTGAATTTCCGCTAGGTTCATGACCCCAGCTCATAAATGCCATGACCTGAATTGGGGTCATGACTCCTTGGTTGGGAACCACTGTCCTACATCCTTGTGCTTGACCACTCTGGGATATGGATTCAGAGTGATTTGCTTTGTAAATACTTAAAGTACCACTTTTATTCCTCCAGGTTCTGTAAAATGTAAGTTCCAGGTGGATGGAAATATAATTGTCAGTAAAATAATTAAAGAAATAGAATATTTTTTCTATGTTGAAGAGATTATTTTTCCTTTTTATTGTTTTTGCTATAGACTATTCTGAAACTGATTCACAGCTATGCAAGTAATAGTTAGATGTGAATATCTTTCTATGGATATAGATTAAATGACTGCTGTTAACTGTAAGGTATTAAAAATACCTCCATGTGTACTGTTAGAGAAACTATGTATCTGATAAATCCAAGTCCCTAAGTATAGTGTATTGATAACAGATGTTAGCAGTTTGCCTGTGCACCTTGCTTAAATTATATGAAGAAAAAATGTTAGGTCATAAAATCATTAAGGCTCATTGTGTAATGAGAGGTACTTTAAGGCTGAGATCTCCAGGCTAAGGATATGACCAGGTGGGACTGGTCCAAGATCTTCAGAGACAGTATAGTGTAAGGTGTTGCCATATTGATGAAACATCTGGGATACATACCAAAAAAAACAGCTTCTCAATCAACATAATAACACCCTACATGCATCATTGGTTGATTTTTTTTTTCCTATATTGAAATTTTCTTTTTTTTAGCCTAAGCTAGAAGGCAACAAACCAGAGTATCTGTGCAGGTACTACAAATTGTAAATGAAAAGGACTAAGGTTGGTGTATGAGCCATAGTGAAAAAAGAAAAACAAGGCAGCACTTTCACTGATTTTAGTGTTGTCAGATCTTTCTCTTTCACCAGAACTGCTTCATTTTACATTCCTCAAAGAAGTTTAAAAGTTGTTTAGAACTTCATGAGTTTCTATTCACTTCTTAATGGAAAAGAGCAAAGTCAGACCTATGAAAACTGTGTTTGCAATTGTCAAGGACTACAGAATTTTGTGTTCATTGGTTCACAGGCTAATCTTGACCTAATACATATAGTCACATATGTGATTCATTAATGATAATGGGGAATTTATTGATGTGACCCCTCATGTATATCTCATACAAATAAAATACGTTGTGCAGTCTTTTGACATGATTTATACACATAGGACTTGATCCAAGTCCCAAGGAAGCTAATGGAGAGTCTTCTTTGAGAGCTGGAGCCAACAAAGATAGTCACAGGCTTTCAGTATGAAGAGGCTAGGCTCAGATTTTGGCACATTTTTTGATTTAATGGATAAATATTTTAATTAAATTGACTTGAGGGTTGTCAGAGATGCCTGAAGACTGACACCTCTCTAAACACCAACAGAATTGTTCAAAGGTAAGAGGGATCCAAGCCTTCCACAAGGTGTAACATCAAGCCTGTATTGTGAGTTGCTCAGCTGAAATTCTCTTCAGTTTTGGCTGAGAAAGATAGCAAATGTGTCAGCAGTAGTCTGGGTAAGGTACATGATGCAAACATTTGAGCAAAGGGCCCAGGTTTTTTAAAGAGCTCAATGAACGTGCTGAGTATTGTTGAAAAGACATCCTTTGATATCATGTATGGCTTTTTTTTTTTTTGCATGTAGAACCTCAGACAAATTTATAACAGGGCCTCAATTTCCAATGTTAATATGGTAAGTGAATGGGGAAGCTCTTCTTAATGAATGCCTGGATCAGCACAATTTCAACATGTAGTATACTAGATTTTTACAAAGGTTATTTTTATTACATATGTTTAACAGATATAACTATTTTGAGGGGAGATTTTTTTCCTGTGAGAAGTTAAGATAAATGTTCCTCTGGATGAAGGGAAGGATGGAAAGCTGTAGAGTGTTCAGTGTGATACGTAATAGACCCATAAAACTTGAGATAGGAATGTAACTCTAAAAGAATGTAGATAACTTGTCCTGGAGTCATCAAATAAGGTAACAAATATCAAGTGAATGAATTCATACTTCAGTTGTTTACCACATGCACGGTGGCAAGATGGCTTTTATTTTTAATCTTTTATTTTTAAGCTTTTGATATTTCAGACTGGATCCCCAGAGGCAGTAGCCAAAATTTGGGATTTATCAAGACTGAAGTTTTAGAGAATTTGGCCTATGACAGCAGTATAAAGTTTAAAATATATTTTATATATTTATTTATTTATTGTGACAGATATCATCTACGTGGTATTCTTTAAGACCACAGAGAAACAACAGCAAGGTTCTGTCACAAAACACCAATACTACTTTTGCATATTGAAGAACTAAATACAACTTCAGATTTGCCTGATCTAGCGTTATGACCTCATATACAAACAATAGCTAAGCTCAAAGGACGTGTTTTAGGTTGCTAAGTAAAGGGCTTTGAAGTTAGAGAATGCTAGATATTCCCTGCATTCTCAGCTCTACTGTGTATGAATATCCTTTGTGGTGAATGAAGCCTGTATTCTGGAGGAGAGAGAAAGTTGTATGCATTCACACAATTAAAGACTGCATCATAAAATGTATGGGTATTTTCAATGGGTATTTTCCTGAGGCAAAGAAAAGGCATTTCCCCAGCCCAGTGATGTGCTTTTTGCTGAATTTTAGACCTACCACAAACAATACATTAAAAACAAAACAATAAGATTTTGAATCTTGTTAGCTTACCTAAATACAGGAACCATCAACAAGTCAGCTTACAGTAATGCAAGAATCATTTCATTCTCCACTCAACTGCAGATACTTCTGTGATGACACCTCTCACTCTTTTAACAAAGCACAGAAAAATAAAAACTATGTAGCATAGAAAGTAAGGGTAAACATGATGACAGCTGAAGTTTCAGAAGGAAATCTATATAGATAACAGGAACTTGGTGAGGATACTGTGGTTAACATTCATACTTAATATTTTTCTAAGAGTTTTATAGAGTTTATAAAGTGACTGATAACACCACAGTGTTGTCCCCTAGTACCTGTTTAGTCAGATAAAATGGGAAAATATTTTGAAAGTTTTGTTTGAAAGAAAAAAAAAAACAAAAAACAACAACAACAACAAAACAAAAAACAAACAAACAAACAAACAAACAAACAAGGAATATAATGGCCTGATTTCCTTAAGGCTAAATCCCTGTGTTTCTCACAAAATCTGTAAGATACAGGAATGCCTAGGAACTACAAAAATCAGAGCACATGTAGTTGCTGTTTCAGTCTTTGTCTTCACATGGGTGTGTCCAGCACTGAGTGTAATGAAGAGTCTTGGTTGGGACCCTTAAATTAAAATGGTTAAGAATAAAGAATGATCAAAGATGGATTCAGGTGCCTGATTTTAGGTATTACTTAGAGGAAATGTCATGCTGACTTTCTACCACCACAAAATAGAAGAATATTAGTTGTTGTTTTTTTTTTTTTTTTTTTTTTTTTTCTCCAGACTAACACATCATGAAGTGAGGAAACAGGGCAATAGACTACTTCTGCTCTTCCTTTTCTACAGTGTCCCTCTTTCCCCCAAATAAATAGATTTTTTCTTAATTTTTCTTTCCTCGGTTTGCTTTGGGGGTCCCGGAAGTATCTGTCCAGCAGCTATTGGAGGCTCAGATGGAAATCTTCCCCCCACACCCTTTAGCATTTCTGCAGATTCTCCCATGGAAAATAGAAAAAGCTTTTAAAAAGTTTGCTTCTCAAAAGAATCAGCAATTTCAGAATAAATAAATAACTTCCTTCTACTTTCATACAGTTGATGATAGTTCTAGCAGCATTTTTTATTTATTTATTTTTTGATATACAAAAATGTGGAGTTATTGGGTGTTATTTATCTGTGGTGTTATGTAAACCAAATGACATATAGAAACAAATTAAGTGATAAGAGATCATGTAGGAATTGTGAACTATGGCTCTGGATAAGAGATTAATAGAAATTCTCATCAAGCTATCGGTATACAGGTTTGCTGACTACACGGCCTTCTTTTTCACTGCCATCTGGAAGTTCACAGGCTCCATTAACTTCCAAGGGTAGATCATCAAAACAGGTGCACTGCACTGGCAAGCAAGAAATAAATACCCTGAACAGAAATTGAAAAATACTGTGGACAGTCCATGAGATTTTCTTTATTCTCTAACATCAGTGCTATCAGAAGTACCACGTTAGGTCATGTTCTGACCTACAAAGTGGGCCAAATCTATGCAAAAGAGACTTTCTGTTATTATTATGAAAACCAGAAATTCTTAAATAAATCTGAAGTATTACTAGCTGTATAATGACTGTGAAAGTCATGGGTAAAAGTAATAAGAACAATCCCATTAGCTCTTAGGGTCTTAGTATTAAAAGAGAACACAATGTCCCACACTTCCAAACTCCCCCAGAAAGATTGGTCTGGAAATAGTTGGGAAAGTTATAGATCGTAAATTGTGCTTATACAGAGAAGTGTATCATATGAGCAAACAAAATACTGAAGTAAATATAAATTGTAATTTTTACTATTTCTAAAGTTGTTGTTAAGTATGTCCATCTACATTTCAATAAATGTAACTATAACTTTTTGCCTTTTACATAACAAATCAAAATGCAGAAAATCATGTATGCAATTATTATCAGAATCCACAGAGAGTCCCATTAAAATCCAAATGTAGATATGGGAGAGCAAGTTGAAGCTGGAAGGAGAGCAATATGACTTCATTGCCTTTTTTTTTTTTTTCTGGCCTTGTAGTGAATAATCAGCTGAACTTGGACAGCATAGAGAAGCTGCTATATAGGCTGCTGATCTCTACATTTAGCAGACCTGCCAAGTCTTATACACAGAGAAAGAGACACTTGTCTGACTTCTCTCACACTGTCCCATGTATTTTCAGAAAACAAGTCATGCACTTGCAGCTTTACTTTTGGACCCCACAATTTCTCTTCTTGTGCCAGACAAACCTCAGCAGCCCAATCTGTAATCTGTCAGTCAGCTACAGTTGGGGCCATGGGACATCATTGAGTGGGACAGAAGCTGCTGCACTGGGCTGCTCTTCAGAAGTGTGACTCCAGCAATCAAAAGGGCCCTGACAGAGGCATATCTGAAACATGGATTCTCTGTCATTATGTGAGAGGATATGTGCCACCCACACAATTCTTCCACTTTTTCTTGTTCTGCAGCGACCTGACATGGAGGGTCGCATGCACCAGAGCCTCGAGAAGTTGAAAGGTCTACAAAGCTGCTGTATAGCTGGGAAAAGTATACTTCTTATATAAATATTATGATCACAGGTGTAGGATTCATTCCCATGTTTCCAGAAGGCACTAAACCTGACCTCAAGTAAGTGTAAATAGATTGCAGGCAACCTTTAAGCATGCCTGCATGTTAGAAGCATGTCCTGAGAGTTACCTTTGAGGCTTCATTTAATTTTCTTGTAATCAAAGTAATAGAGGGGATAGAGGGGAAATAGTCTTTCTAGGTTAAGTTTCAGGGAGCTCTCATGGATGCTGCTATCCATCAAAATCCTCTGCCATCTCCCCAGCACAGATCATAAGCAGTGGAGGTAGTGCTGAAAGTAGTAGAAATAAATTATCAAGCAACTAATATGGTGGTCTCATTCCTTCCAAGTCTGTCCTTATGTCCTTCATTCATGCCCTCCTCTGTGGTTGTTCTATGAGTCTTCTAAGCTTAAGTGAATGCTAGCAAAGACAAAACACATAGAAATTACTCCAGCTGGGAAAAATTAGAAACAGTGATACATTTGCATGAAAAAACTTGCAAATAATTTTACATTCACCCAAATGCAAGTACTAGAAAATCTGTGAAGAGCAAGTCTGCAAGTATTTTTTGACTGCTATGGAATATTGAATCTAGTCAACACAGAACCTTTACTGAACTTTCTACACCTTACTTTAGACAGTATATGGGAGACAGTATTGCAAAGGCCAATTCTTACAAAAGCAGGAGAGATGGTGAAAATGCCACAGTACCCTAGTACTTAACATATTTTGATCTATGTTTCCTGGAGTTACATATTTTTTTCCTTTAATTTCATTTGTCATTTTTTCATTAACTGAAGAAGGGTTTTGGTGGATTTTTTGTTTGTTTATTTGTTTGCTTGTTTTTTCAAACTGTGCACTACAGCTATTTAATTTTATTGCAGAAAGGGAGCCCCATAGTTTTTTAGGAGGGCACTTAATTGCTACCTGCTTGTCGTGGTTCCGCTCGAGTGGGCAGCCGAGCTCCACCACAGTCTTTTTTGGCGCCCAACATGGGGCTCAAGGAATTTGAGATAAGTGAGAGAAGTGAGAAAACAAACGAAAAAGCAAACCAAAAGCACCTTCCCCCCCATCCACCCTCTTCCACCTCCTCCCCCCGAGCGGCGCAGGGGAACGGGGGAATGGGGGTTATGGTCAGTCTACAGCACTTCTTCTCTGCCACTCCTTCTCGGTCACTCTTGTCCCCTGTGCTGTGGGATCCCACCCACGGGATGCAGTCCTTGATGAACTGATCCGGCGTGGCTTCCCACAGGCAGCAGCTCATCCAGAACTGCTCCAGATATGGGTCCGTACCACGGGGTCCATCCCTCAGGAGAAAACTGCTCCAACCTGGCTCCCCTACGGGCAGCATCTCCTGCCAGGTCACCTGCTCCTGCGTGGGCTCCTCTCCACGGGCTACAGGTCCGGCCCAGAATCTGCTCCGGCAGGGGTCTTCCACAGGCGGCAGCCTCTGTCGGTGCAGGGCCACCTGCTCCACCATGGTCTCCTCCACGGGCTGCAGCATGGAACCCTGCTCCACCGTGGTACTCCATGGGCTGCAGGGGGACATCCTGCTTCACCATGGTCCTCACTACAGGCCGCAGGGGACTTCTGCTCCGGCGCCTGGAGCACCTCTCCCCCTCCCTCTACACTGACCTTGGCACCTGCAAGGCTGTTCTCTCACTCCCAGCTGCTGTCTGGCGCAGCATTTTTTCCCTGTCTTAAATATGCTCTCACAGAGGCGCAAAACAACATCGCTTATTGGCTCAGCTCTGGAAAACAATGGGGCCCTTCCCAAACATGGGGCAGCTTCTAGATCTTTCTCACAGAAACCACCCCTATGGCTCCCTGCTACCAAAACCTTGCCACGTAAACCCACTACACTGCTCTGCAGGCTTAGAAGAGTTCAGCAGATTCTTCAGGAAGATGCCCTGTCTCTCTTTAATGTTAATACTTTGCTTTCAGGAAACCAAGTGAAGGTCTGCCTCTCATCACTGCAGCATTAGCTAAGCTGTAAATGTGAGAGTAGCAGATGGAATTTGGCATCTCTTATCAGGACAGTCCTAGTATTCAGGGGGATTCCAGCAGATGTACCAGGAAAAGTGGGAATTTGGGGTAGAAGTTACCCCATAATGTGTGGGGTGAATGGCAGCTGGAGAGAAGTACTGGTGAGGCAGTTGGAGAGGAATACCAGAGGTTCCTTCCTTGGCTAGGAGGGGATGTCAGCTGGATTTCTGAAAGGCCTGTGTATGGTTGAAGCTCTACCTGGTAGCCTTCTGTAGAGAGAGAGACACAGCTTTGGGCATGTGAGCCAGGGAGGAAAGCATGTGTAGAGAAATCAAAGATGCATCTGAGATGTCCTAAGTGTGTGTATATGGTACAAAGAGGTATGTGCTATCTTTCCATCAAGAGCAAAGCAGTACAAAAAAGAGAATGGTATTTTCTTCTCTGCAGATTGAATCATAAATTAATCTAAATGTTAAGGTGAATTGGTAGAGACTAATAGAACCAATCTTTGCCAGACAAGCTTTGCCTCCTTCAATTCATACAACACACAGGAAAATCCAGCAGGGTTAAGTCCCATCCAGTCCTATTTAAAAGTTCTAGATGTTTCCATCCAGACATTTCATTGGTTTTCTCACATAGCCTTCCAAAGAATTTATCCTGAGGGGCTATTTCTTCTTGCACTGCAGTTACAAGGCATTAGTTCATGCACTGCTGGTATGTCAAAACGTGTAGCTGATAACTTGGTTACATCATTAGTTATTCCTACCTCAGGTGAAAAAAAATAGCTGTCTGAAGTGCTGCTCAATGTGCACGTTCTGCAGATTCTCACCAAGGGACCTGTGGTTACCTCAGCCTGATGATTGCTCTGCATTCTTCTGATGTAGACACCGACAGCTGTTGAAAATAATTGAGACACTTGTCAACAGAGTCGGAGACTGGACTTCATCAAAACTGTTTTAGTCTCCAGGACTGATGACCTTTTGATGGAGTTTGTTTTAGGCAGGAATTAAGTGTCCAATCCTGTACTGTGTGAAGCACCTTCTCTGAGGTGCCAAGCATCCCTGTTTTCTCTTGCAGGCGCTCTGATGCTGAGCATCTCTCTGAAGGCACTGAGCACTTTGCAGAATAGGCTTGAAACTGCTTTTGAAAGGAGACACAAGCTTTCCACTTCTGTTTATTTTTAACAATGAATTTAAATTTGAAATACAGAATTATTATGAGTAATGCTCTGTTCATCAAGAATGCAAGCAATAAAGGAAACTCATTTAGCAGATCCAAAACAAAATCACTTCATTAGCTAGAACTGGTTATAAAGGCAGGTACTTAAATGCGGGGAGAATATGTGCAGATCATTTTGCAGAAAAGAAATGCCAAAACCGTTGCAATTCCCTGACTGTCCTCTGCTATTAATATTAGTATTGTAATAATGATCATAATGCGTAAAAGAAAACATAAGGTGTCTGAGTGGTTGAACGTTTCCTTTTTTTTTTTTTTATTTTACTTTATTTTAATTTTTTATTGCTGCAAATTGAGCCAGCTGATGAACAGCCTCTAGGGAGGAGACAGGATCACCCTTGTTTCCTGTTCAGCCTTGCTCCAGCAAAAAGCTAATGAAAGAAAAGAACATAATGGCCTTGCAGCCCAGGTAAAAGGTTCAGGAGAGTTCACAGGTCAATAGATTTCTAATCTTACTTTATGTTATATTTCAATCAGAGAATTTAAAAACAAAATAAAATAAAACTCTTCAACGTCAAAATATACATGTGAGTTTGGTAACAATCTGCTATTTTTATAATGTCTTTGAAAACTGCGTATAAAACCTCTCACAGCAGACAGACAATAAATGTGAAATGCAGTAGTGAGTGCTCTAAACAATTTGAAAAATTCTTGTTTTGCTATGTGAATATATATGGGGATACATTAGCATATATACATACACACAAATATATTTCAAGGTGGAAATATTTAATTAACCCATCTGTAAGCATAAACAACATATCTGCACTGAGTACATTATCAATTAATTTACTGAAAATTGCACCACTGACCATTTCTTTACTACACTGCCTCAGCATGGAGAAGGGAGAGATATTAGTTGCGTTGCTGTAGAGCAATGAGATTTCTGTAAGTCGTGATCTGCTGGCATGTAATAACTCGATCTGCTTCATGCAGACAAAATATATTAAAAGTATGGACGAGTGAAGTTTGTGCCCCAGGGAGAAGGCAAGATAATGCATTGAAATTGTTCAGAGGTAGTTAGATGCCTAATGGTCTAATATGTGAGCTATGTGAGGTCTGGGGTCTGGTTCTCATAAATTCTGGCTAGACTGATCCTGTAATTTCAAGCAAAGGATAAAAGCGTTAACCAGAGTCATCAGTGTTCAAGGTCCATGATGCTGGATATTATTCATGTAAAGATTCAAGAAAAACACTAAAAGGAAAGCTCTGGAGCATATGTGTTTGTATGTGACAATATACATATATATATAAATGTGCTGGATTTGATGTGTGTGTGTCTGCACACATATGTAAGGATATATGCACAGAAACATGCACATGGTGAATGCATATATTAACATATGCACAGTTATGCAGAAATCATACTAACAACCGAAGAGTAAAAATAAGAGATTTTTTAAAGCTATCTGGTTAACAAGTTAATGTATGGAATGGCAAAAAGCTAAATCTCACTTTACCACTGCTGCTTTGTAATATTACTTTACCACTGCTGCTTTGTAATACTAACAACATTTTTACACTTGACGTCTACAATTTTTTTATGACTTGTGTTAATAGATATTAGCAAAGCTTGCTTATGATTACAGCAAAACATTATTAATGCAATGCTGATACACTTGCTATCTCACTTTATTCTTCAACTCTAAGCATTTTAAATCAGTGAGGTCACTCCAGTAACTGAATAGTTGCCGCTAGAATCGTGCATTATGACTCCTGATAAATGTGTGAATGTAGCATAATGCCTGAATTCATGCTTATAATTTTGCATCATCATTGCACACTAATCGATCTCGAAACCTGTATAGCTGTAGAATTGAAGCAAAATGTCCAAAGCAAATCATAAAAGCTATGCCTTACACAGACCTTGCATAACACTGCTCAGATAATAAAAATATACTGGACTCCATAGACTTAATTTAACCTTATTGTTTCTTTATTCAGTGTTTGAGGTGTGTTTGTCCTGTTTTTTTGTTGTTGTTGTTGTTGTTGTTGTTGTTGTTGTTTTTAGTATTAAAAAATGTAGTCATTCTGTGACTGTAAGGTAATCACCTGGACGTTACCATCAATTTCCCTGAACCTTTCATCGGGAATGGGAAGAATCTCATGTGCATCCCCTTGCATACAGACTGAGCACTCACCAGCTCCATAGGCTCTGTCCACTTTCTTCTCTCAGTTCTCTCAGAGAGGCAAACCCTGGGATGGAAATGATTGTATGGTGGCAGAGGGATTCTTATCTCTTTCTTGATAATATGGTATTCTCTTTCTTCCAGGTACCTCTCGGGTTAAGAACATTAAGCTTTTGTCTTTCTGAGTGTGCATGATGTATAAATGCTTTTAGCAACTGAGATGAATATTCTTTTGTCTTGATTTTGCATTTGAGATTTAAATGGAGGACAGGATAGGAAAGGCAACCAACAAGGAAGCTTGTTCAATTATTTTCACAATTTATAATTTGTCTATGATATATCCCTCTTTGCTCCTTTCCCATTCACTGATAAAGTATTCCCTTGATCAATTTATATAGTCACCTCCATATTCTTTGACTCTGGAGGTCTATCTACACAGTGGGAGACCTCCTTAGATGCACAGGGGCTAGATGATGACTGCCCCCACAGAATTTAAACAGATGTATTTATATCCCATGATCCATTTCTGTAGATGGATCCATTTCTGTTGTCAGCTATGTGTCAACATAGTGAGAGAGAAGGTCCAGTGGGGAGGGTGTTAGAAGTGTTCTGGTTCTGGTTCCTTTCTCTGTCTTGGGTTTATCGGAGGGAAATAATGTAGAGGCCTGTTACCACTATGTTACTATGCTGGTGTTTCCCAGGGTTTCCTGAGCAGGGTTATGCACTATTTTCAGCTCAAATGGCTACATTTATAGAAAAAATGTTGGCTCTCTTGGAGACTTACTTACTTACTCAAAATCTGTATCTCTTTGAAAACAACGCAGCTTTTGCCATTACTAAATGTAGCTCTTTATGTAACATTTCCACACGTGCTTTCAATTATTATTTTAAAAATTACAGATTTTTGTCAACCCCTAATTACAGGGCAATAACACACCCATGTCTATCTGACTGACTCATTTGGGTGATTGTTCTGACAAAAGCAGAGCTCATCTGGCAGTTTTATAAGGCCAAACTATTCAAAACTGCCTCTAATGTTGAGCTCCTCAACTCAAAACTCTGATTTTCACATGCAGAGATCATAAACACATGCAAACAACACAGTTCTATGCATGACCACTTGACCCATGAAAACAAATTAGTTAGGTTTGTACCATCCAGAAATTAGAGGTCAGAATAATGCATCTTAGAAAAACTGCCTCTTGAAATTTTAGTATTATGTTTTATAGAGCAATTGCAAACTATCTAGAGCCACTGTTCAGTAATTAAGTGAATTATTAGGTGGAAAATTGGCAGACTAATGAGTAATTTCAGACACTAAAACTAGCCTCCATTGGCAGTATTAATGAAGTTCTAGATATTTTCAGATGTTGTAAAAGCTTACACAGTTGATAAACCCAAAATCAAATATGCTTGAGAATATCAGTATATTTTTACCTCTGTGTGACCTTTTAAAATCTATTAGCTTTCCTAATGCAAGATGAAATAGAGATGCTAATGTAAAATAACAAAGCCACATTTTTTTCCAATATCAAAGCTATTTATTTGTGTATTGTCTTCTTTCTGTCTGTCTGGTTTACTCTGAGAAGTGCAGAGACTAATGAAATATAGAAGGGCAATCAGAACTTCTCTACGTTTCAGTGTTTTGCCTACTCTAGAGAACTGATCAGACAAGGCAGCGTGCAGGGACAACATGACCTGTGAATACTCGCAAACCAAAACACAGCTGGTGGGTCTAATTTTAGGTTCTTTAGCCTTGATCGTGTCCCTTTAATGTATTGAGTGGAAAAAGAAAGGCGTTTAAAGTACAGGAAACGTCACAGAAGTCCAGTTCCAAATTCCTCTTTAAATAGAGCTTCTACATTGATGTGTTTTTCCTAGTCTCTGGTTTTGTTTAATTTTTGTGTGATTTTTTTGTAAATGCCTGTGAAATTTGCCAGGTTGACAGCCCTGGAGACAGAAGTCCCCTATAAACAGAATGGTTACTGCAATGAGAAGTGGCAATGTGCATTTCCTACAATAGCTTGCCAGTGTGCCAGAGCCCTGACCTAAAGGACCACCTTTAGGCTTGAGACTATAGTTTAGTTTCCACAGCTCATTCACAGCCTAGTCTTAGACAAATGGAAAAACAATAGGATTTATTTTTATTTTCTATTGAATTTAATGGAAGGAGAATGGGGCCTCAGACCTTGACTTTTCTTAGTATCATTTTGTATGACTTTGAGATTTTTTCCAAGGTGCTACAAAATCTGGAAATATCCATGCAGAGTTGATGGGAAGATTGCAGGAGTTACCAAACTGCACTTTTAAAAACAATATTTGTTACTTTTCTCACAGTATCCAATATTCAAAACATTTTCTGGATCAGGCATTTCTTATCCCCCCAATGTCAAAAAGATTATGTTTCTATGAAAAAATGACTTTACACTCAGTGAGGCTGGCTTTCTATTTTAAAAACACGGACACACACAATTTTCAATGAATTTCATGCCTAAAAATCAATTCAAAGTCTCACCAGAATATGATGGTACATTTTACTTATTATTATTTTTTAATTAAAATGATTAGATAAGAAACTTGTATGAAAGCTTGCTTGGAAAACAAAATTCCTGATAGAAATACCATTCTTTTTAAAACAATTTTTAGTTCTCTTTTCCATGAAGTTTGAGGGATCTGCTTGCTGGGTTTCATTTGTTTGTTTGTTTGCATACTCTAACGTACACTGTTGATCCTTTCTTGTAAGCATACCAGCCCTGGAAAGAAACAAAATCTAAACAGCTACTTAGCTATCAGCTTGCCTTGTCCACTAGGTTTGAAACTTGAGAACATTTTGGTGTGCATTGCTGCCTTACCCTGTCCTGTTTACAGTCCACAAGTTGAACAAACTCTTCAGTTCCATCATAAACCTTTCATTTATATTAAATTCTAAAAGATGTGTTCATAAAATCAAATGGCAAAGAGTCTTCCAGGAAGGAATTCAGAAAGATTTTTCCAGAATCCATAAGCTCAACACAGAAAAAAAAAATGGAAAAATGGGAGAAGATGTAATGCTGTGTGACTTTACTCACGTATTCAGTCCAATCCAGTCCACCAAAATTAAAAGTGCTTATGTTTTCCTTGATTTTTTTGACTTGTTAAGCCATTTCTAGTGATGGCAATCTTTTGGCATTTGTTTATTCAGATGTAAAAGACAGAGCAGCCAGAGACTTTGCAGGTTTGTGGAGTGGTTAGATAGAGAAAGCTCAGCTACCAAGATTCTTAAGTTATCATAAACAGAAAAAATAAAATAAAATAAAATAAAATAAAATAAAATAAAATAAAATAAAATAAAATAAAATAGAATAAAATAAAATAAAATAAAATAAAATAAAATAGAATAAAAAAAAAATAAAAAAGTAATCTTGCAAGATATGTTTGTACTGTTCTTTTGGCCCCATTTTCTCTTTCCCTCAACAGAAAATCCTGATTTGTGCATCATCCTTTTATGGTCAGATTGAAGGAATGGGGCTTTAATTAATGCTGCTTAAGTGATCATGCAGTGCAATGGAAACAATACCTCTGAGACAAAGTATTGTGTTAGACTTTTAAAGTATTCTTCTTACTGACATAAAATTATCCACCAGTGGAGAAGTACCTTAACTACTTTGATTGTTTCCATTAATTGGGATTTGCTCTGCCTTGTAGAGCCAAACTACTATTGAAGATAATGGGTTAACAAACTCTTGTTTGGAGTCAACCCTGGTGAGTAGTTGTTGATAAAGTAAAAAGAGAAAGCAAACTTTATCAGTTTGCAAAAATTACGTCATGTTACAAAAAGAAGAAAAACTTTTCAGACAGATTAGAAGTGTTATAAAATATATATATAACAGAAAATATTTGATCCAGTTAAGAGGTCCTATTTAACAAATTACGTATTTACATTGCATATTTAATGAGCTGTATTTTAAAGCAATGTTCTTAAAATAGAAAGCCAAGTCTATAGAAACAGACAGTCTTAGGATTTAAAATATTTAGTTTCTGAGACTGAGATGCAGTTTGTACCTATAATTGCAGAATAGAAGCATAGGCTCAGTCTCAATGTCCAATTCAGGACAGCTAAAATCTCAAGGGAAAAATTCAGAAAAATAGGTTACACATGAAAAGGAAAAAAAAAAAAAAAAAAAAAAAAAAAAAAAAGCATGATACACATTATTTAACAGTGTTAAATAATTCTAGAGACCTTTACTTGGAACAGCTTTAGTACTTCTATGTTTGCGAGGGGGGGATTTGAAATTTGGCAGGTGAATGGTAGAAGTGTGCCTTTGCTTCCTGTATAAAAAATGTAACAAATTGGCCATGGTTAAATCTGAGCAAAAATCACAGTTCACAGATGCTTATTGAATACTTCCTCGGTTTTGATAACTAAACCTCTAAAAATTCTGTCTTAAATGGCCATACTCATGAATTCCACACCACCTCAAGCTGATGAGACTGTATTCATGATGTAGGGGGTTTGCATATTTGGCAGCTTCAAAGTGACAAGAGATATAGCCAGGCATTGAAACACCGAACTGTTGTCCTGTGTCTCCTGTTCTCTTGTGGAGCCCTTCTGACCCCCAGGACTATGGTGGAGTAGGCTGCCAGAGATACATGTAGAGGGGACAAAAACTTCCCAGGAAAGAAAGATGTCATCTGTGTCACACTGAAGTACCAAGAAAACAAAAAAAGATGAAGCTGGTTGAATAAGGAGACAGGCATTGCATTGGGAATTAAAGAGACCAGTTGTGGAGGAAAGGAGCTGGAGTACAGGGAGAAGGTGAGTGACAACTGGGCTAGGAGTGAAATGGAAGGGGAACTCAGACCCTGCTGCTGGAGTGTGATGAGCTAAGAAGAAACATTAGGTCCAGTGAGGTGGATGTTGGACAAAGAGCTGGGACATGACTCCTCAGTCACCATTTCACTACAAAAGAGGAGCCTCACACTGATGCACTCTTTTGAAGGTTTTTTGTAACCACAGACATTGGAGTCAACATGACGGGAAAAATGACAGCCAGCTTTACGTTACTTCGCTATGGTCCTTCTTCCCACATGGGTGTGAGATGTGGATAATGTGGCAACACCTGTGGCCAGTTCCTGGCCCAGAAAGACTCACAGCAGCAGAGAGGTGTTGTTTCAGAAGTCCTGCTTGGAGCCAGAGGATTGCATGCTCCCATCTTCTGTGGGGGGGGTGCTGCAGATGCCAGCATGTACAGGCTGGAGCATGTTCAGTACAGATGGAGTCTTTGAAGAATTTAGCTGACAAACTCTTAAATGTCTTTACTGAACTAGTGTTAATTGAGAAATTTCAAAGGTTTATAGCTTGGCCAAATGTGGGTGGATTTTCAAAGAGATGGCAAAAGGCACATCCCCGAGAGCAGGGCCATCTCTTCTCCAAATGTTATGCTTCTGTTCCAAAGCACAGTCTCATCAATTAAATATAGTGAGAAACAACATACCAATATTTTTCTTTAATTTCATTTTCAGAAATGGCTGAATCATTTTTGCTAAATCTTTCCAAAATAATTGAGGCTTGGACAAACGTTCTGCAGAGCAAATACCAATCTGGAAAGTGATGTTTAGCAAAGGGAAATACTGTCTTACAAGGGCAGTACCTGTTCTGTCTATAATAAACTATAAGGCCAAATTTTAAGAGTCCTTTCTCAGGAACTAGGAAGAGAGGAATTGACAGTATGTTACTGCAGATTTGTAGCCATGCTTATGAGGCCAGTATTTACCTTGAAAAGCACACCTCATATTGATCAAAATGCTTACAAGGGTTAATTCAGAGCAGATATTACTAGTGAGCAATTTGCCTGTATGGAAAAGTTACCTCTGTGATGGTGCCAAATTTAGTGAGGTTTTGGTAGTTACATTGTGATAGCAAATCACCCAGTCACATAAGTTAAAGTTGCCCCAGGGCAGCTTTAATTTGTGTAACTCACTCAAAATATTTCTAACCTTCACATTGCGGAGTTGGCACAGTTTATTCATTCAAAGTACATCACATTCCCTCTCTTGTCACCCTTGGAATTGTTACTAACTTACCTTGTTTTATAACATAGTGAGCAAATGTCCCTCTGAATCATAAGAAGTTCTAGTAGATGAACGCTGGTTTTACATTCATGCTTATAGGAGAGCTGCACTTTATCATCTTTCTGTTGTACCCAAACAATTCTAACTTACGCAAATCCTAACTTCTAACCATCTATGTTAGAGCAATGATGTATAATGCTGAGGCTGTTGGAGAAGCATTGCTTTTTGACGTATAGCTAGAATACTTACCTTTATGTCCCATCCCCTCACTCTTTTTTTTTCTTTTTTTTTTCCGAAATGCTGTATAATATGGGAGGGAGGGTTTAAAAGCATTTTGTATTATGATGGCTAACATCTAGACTTATATCAGTGTGGAAATGGATAAATGAAATCCAACTTTCACCAAAACAGAACTTACTTTCCTCCAGGTAACAAGTTCCAAATTAGAATGGGTATCAACATGATTGTGAATTCACACAATCATTCTTGCATTGCTCACCTAACCCAGGTGCTGTTAAGCAAATGACACTTCTGCACATTGGGTACCACAGACATGAACCTGAGATACTTGAAGTATAGCTCAGAGCACCAAGGTGCCAAAGATGTGTCTGAAACTGGCAAATGCCAGGTTTGCTACTGTTGGAATCCCAGAAAACTAGGAAGCCATTGACCTCAGAAACTATAGATGTTAACTGAAGTTAACAAGTGATCATAATACAACTTGCAGGAAGCAGCAGTTGTCCCAGATTTTTCATCTGACACATCAGAATGACAGCGGTACTCCCCCAGCTAGTCAGCAGTGTAGTGCTGTCACAGGTGGAACTGGAAAAAGCTATTTGGAAAACTCATAGAAGCTTGGGAATATACAGGAGCAATCAATATAGGCAGGTATAGATTTAGTATGTAATTAAGTGAATGGTTCCTTACACTGTGTTATTGGATGCCAGGAAGTACAAGAAGGCACCTTTGGCCTCAGCTTTGTGGGGAGAGCTGCACATGGTACAAAGGTTTTGCCTGGAGTTTGGGGAAATTGGTAAGTTTTTGTGTGTGGATTCGTGTTCTTTATATCCCTGCCTGCATTGTACTAATAGTCCTTAATCCTAATAAAAGATTTTATGTTTATTTTGTTAGGGAAAAGGAGCTGTAAATTATTGCGCAGAATAGATTTGGCCACATAGCTTCCGATATATTACTAACATGAAGAAAGGCTATATGAGGTAACTATAAAGAGTCTGGCTGAAGGAAAGGTTCCTTACAGTTGCCCAGAAAGTAGTACAGCTTAAGGTATTTTATACCAGCCTAAAAGACACTAGATTTAAATTGGTGTGCAGTGAAACATTTAAATATACTATAGCAAATGAAATATGGTCCAATAGGTTTTTTATGGTCCGGCTATGCTTTTTCTTTTCAATCACTAGCCTGGGGTGAACAAGTCAGCTTTAAAATGTCTATTTTAGCTATGCTTTTATCACCTCTGTCTTTTAGGAAGTTTGATTTCTTTTTTCATTTCTTCTCTTTGATAAAAAAGAGCTGAGATCTCTGAATGGGTTATTTATCTCTTATGTTTAATCTATTTATCTGTCAATGGACATGCTGCTTTAGAAGTGGTTTATATTACTAATTAATTTTATTTCACATACTGTACTCCATGTTAACACATTTTCTATTACACACTATAATGTGATACAGGGCCCTCCCTCAGCAACCTCACCTTAAAGCTCTAATTGCTTTCCTCTAAGCCTCAGCTCATGTTTGATTTAACTGATTTCTTTGTATAAAGATTCCCTGGTTTACAACGTGTACACAAGTCATTAAATTGGTGTTGATGTTTATCTAGCAAATTTACCAATTGGTGGTAGTATACAGCCCCTTATGAATTTATGACTGGGCAATAAAGAGAAGTGTCAGAAGCCCTGTTGTCTCACTTGGGCCACTTTGTTAGTTTATGTTTAGAAAGACAACCTGAGCACTTCCACTGCCTTACACAGCAAACTGAAGGATTGATGCCTGCAGTCAAAATCTGTTACAGATTTCTAGCCATGAACTAAAATTCTATTTTGCTTTTTTTTTTTTTTTTTTTTTTTTTGAGGGGAAAAGGTGAATAGATTGGAGAGGAGGAAAGGGGTAAGACAGCTTGAGCATGTTTGAAGGCAGTGTGGCCTTCATCTGAGACACACTGTTGTTTACATAGAAGAAAAGCTGAACCAAAATGCCAGATTCCCAAGCTATGTGAAGTTCAGAATCTGGATCCAAATATTGCAGCTTGAATTCTCTCTGGCTCTCAAGAACCTAAATGTAGATACCACATATTAAAATGCATGAAAATGAATGATAGTAAATAATCAATGTAGAGTGGGAAATCTGGTCCTTTGATCTGTCAGGTTTCGTCACATAACACAAGCATAAGGACATATGGTATTTTAAAGTTACATTTGAAGAGATGCCTACGCTGACTTTTATCCTTATTTACAAATAATCGGCAATAAAGGCTGTAATCTTGCAGATAACACGATGGATGTGCAGAAGTCTTCTTGCACAGAGTTCATTTTAGGATTAGGATGTGATTAATACAGCTAAGAAACTTTTGGAAAATTCATATGCACTTTCGAATGCATTAAGTGAGCCCAATATTACAGCTCTTAAGCAAAGAGTAGGTAGGTGTATTTATCTACACAGGTTTGTTTCACATGCAGAAAGCTGTACTGTTTCTGCAAAACCTCTTCATTTGCTATTTCATTGTTACATTTACTTCACACTCATTAAAGTTCCATCCATTAAAGCTTTCCTTATGTATGGATGACGTCTGTTGGCTTCAGTGAAAACTAATTGCACATGAGGCGAAAGGATTCAAATTAGGATTACAAATATATGACCACTTGGAAAAGGAAGCATGAAATATTCTAATTCTTTTTAGATGCAAAGCAACTTATGAACAAAACTTATTGTGGCTGATTCTCACAAGCTTATAGCATTGTAAAAGAAAAAATAAAATGGGCAAGGCTAATTAATTTGCTAAAATTCATTGTTAATACAGTGTTTTCAGTCCTCCTGAATACTGCTTTCATGACATTTGCTGTCTTTCTAAAGAACCATCTCCACTGTAAACATCTTTTTTTCTTCCCTCTGAGAATCTAAACTTTGCTTTATAAAGAAATAAATTCCTATACTTTGTGATTATAAAGTTTGGAAGTTTGACTTGCATGTTCCTTAGAGGTTAAGGACAACTAAAAGTCAGACTGATTTCTTTTGAAAGTCCTTTTACAAAGCTTCTTTTTTTTTTTTTTTTTTTTTTTTTTTTTTTTTTTTTTTTTTTTTTTTTCTGAACTCTTGACATTGCATTGTTTTGGATGTCGGGAGGGGTAGGAGAAAGAGGGCTTTTATGACTTTCCAGTATTTGGGATCAGCAAGGACTGAGATGCATGGCTATTCTGAAGCCTTTTTAAAAACTGCTTCCCCAACACCAGAGCTAGAGAAGGATTGCAGTATGAAATAGTAATCAAAAGATGTGACAAAAGCTATGAGTGCTCTCGATTGACTCTGTCAGAGCTTGTGCCATTGTGGGGTGATTGAAAGGCACTCCAGTAAAGCTCTGAGTGGGAAAGCTGGGCTGCTGAGAACCCTCGTCCTACAACTACACATTCCTAGGAGCAGTGTCTGCTATTGTCAAGGTCTCCATTGATTTCAGCTGATCTAAACATTTCTCCTAGGAAGAGCTCGTGCAATCAGGCCCTTGGATGATACACGTAGGACTCTGGAAGACCAGCTTTTACTGCTCATATGTTTGGCAGGCAGATTTGATAATCAGTGCTGTTCTAGAACCTTACACCATCTCAGTGAATATAAATTGATGGTGTAAAGCAAATGGGCAACTGGCGTGAAGCCAAACATGGATGGGAGCGAAGACGGTTTATTGTTGAGGGGGCAGCCCGGTGTTCCACAGCAGAGCTTTCTGTTCACAACAGCTCTGCAGAGCTGCTGAGTTTGAGTGTGGCCTCTGAAGTGTATGAAATAATAACAGTTTTATTTCTCCTGACACAAGCACGGAAGCTGTTTGCTGCCACCTCAGAACTGTTACCCTGCAATGCAAAAGTACCAACAAGGCAGGCTGGATGCAATGTTATTATAAACAGTGCCGCAGTAAACTTCAGGAAAAGCCCATTATACGGTGATAGCCTGTTTGTCAGGAGAAAAGTTCACTAATGTATATGGAAGCAGAGCTCCTTATTCACTGATTTGTCTGAGTCTATTTTGTTGCACTTTTACCTTTATTTACTGTGCAGGTGCTGCTGAGAATAACCTTGAAAAACAAACCAAAAAAAAAAATACTTGAGGCCACATACTTGGCTAGTTTAAATTGGCAGAGAAATGGTGTCAATCCCAGGCAGTTGATGGTCCATTGTTTATTATTGCTTTTTAATATTTTAGGATTTTGGAGGGATATGGGAGGAAGTGTGCTTTCTATTTGATTGCTGTTTTGTCACTTTAAATCACTCAATAAAAGGCATATGTAAAAAAGTGATGAATGAACGTATGTACGTGATAGAATTAAATTTTATTTTGTAACTCTCATTTGTTCTCATATGCAAACAATTACAGTGATATGAGCTGAGAATTTCAATGAACCCCAGGGAGTTTGGCACCCATTTCTTATTTTGTTTTGATGGGATTAGCACCCCTAAACTTAAAACTTCTTTGAAAATTAGCCTTAATGTCACTCCTCAAAGAGTCCTAATTCTTTCTATTTGTTTAATTATTCCAGGAATTATTTCATGCTCAACAGAAATTCAAGTACTGCCTTCTGTAGTAGGAAAAAAAATAAAAATCATAATTAATTCATAGATCTTCAATGCTTTTTTTTTTTAGGAAACTAGAAGAATTTGACTATTCTCCCTGTGCTTTTAAGAATCCAATTGTTGATTGAGTTGTCTTTTCTTGATGCAGAAACCTACTGTTATTTTCTGTAAGCTCATCCCTGGGTTCTGTTGACAGTTCTACATTTTAACTCTTGTATGACCTTAAGACAGGCATGAAGCCTCAGTTTCTCCACCCCCAAAACTGTTAATTTCTTTCTTTTGGTTCATTTTCCAAGCAGTGATGTAGTAAGATTTGAGTTGATTGCATTCCCCAACATTCATGAAGCAATTCGAGCTCCCAGTCTGGAAAGTATTCTAAATATACAAAAATATTATTTTAAGTTATTGCAGTTCTTCATCCTTATTTACTGGCAAGTTACTCTAGCTAGCAGATGAAAATGACAAAAGTCTTTTGTAATGCTATAGAACACATAGAAACTTTTCGTCTGAATTCCAATAGCATCTGAAAATTCAAAACCCCATAGAGGAAATCTGCCATATGTACTAACAAAAAGTGGAAGGAATCAAGTTCGGCTGCTTTTTTTTTTTTTCCTTTTTTTTTTTTTCTTTCATTTTTTCTTTCATTTTTTTTCTTTTTTTTTCATTAATAAAAAATAAGCCAACTTCTTAACATTTTGGTGAGGAAATCATTGTTTGTAAAAAACAGGTATGTTATGCAAATCAAGTGATTTACTGAGAGTCAGTTCTTACTTCCAATATCTAGATGAGCCAATTTAACTGTGTCTAGAAAGCCAAGAAAACAGCATATAGATTAAGGTTACTCAAAACTTTTGTTCCTACATTATTTAAGAGATGCAAATTGCACCATTTTAGTATTGCTTATGAATAAAGTCCCAAATCTTTTTTTTTTTTCTTCACCCTCCAGATACAGATAAAAACCAGAACTATAAAATGCAATAGATAACCATATTTGACTTTGTAGCTTCTTCTATACCATGAAGTAAGGTCTGTTACAGTTTTCTGTGACTGCAGTTTGGGATGAGTGACCTATGTCTTGCCAACATACTTTGTGATGAATCTACCTCTAACGAATGTGTAAACACGGAAAAGATAAACCTCTTCAGGCTGAAAAATTAATTGAAAGAGGTTGCCACCATTGCTATATAGAATGTATTGAGGTAGAAATCCAGGCTGTAAGATGTCTGTCTGCAGTTTGTAGGAGAGAATATTTTTAACCTCATACAGGTAAAAACAACATAGAAGATTAGGTAGAAGTCTAGGTAGAATTCTACCAGAAATCTAGGTAGAATTCAGATTTCTGGGCTCTTTTTCATAAATACGTTTAGAATTGTGTATAAGGATAGATATTCAGATTCACCTGCTGTTTGCTATGAAAGTCACACATCTACTTCCAAAACTGGAGCATGGGAAGGAGCATACTATCACTGTATCTCCCTAGTATGGAGGTCCTTATCCTATACCCTTATCCTATACCCTCAGAATCTCTGTGCACTCCTTGTCTGATACATCTTCTTTGCAGTAAGTAAAACCTCCTCTTCAGCTGTTTCTCTCTGTTTGGTTTTAGGGAATTAATGGTTGTATGGTTGCTATCTATTCTGAAAATTAGAGGATTATCCCGGTTTTTGAACACCATGTCTGAATCTCAGTCTCCACTTGGGCAGGACACATGGTGTGAGAGACAGCTGCTAAAAACTGTGCAGCTATTACAGTGTGTCAGTTTATAAGCCGTGAAGTGTATGTACCAGCTCGCAGATTGTTGGTAGGAGTGTGGTACTTTGTTATAAATATATTTTATTGATTTTAAGAAGATTTTATTAAAAAGCTACCCAGAAGAAACAGGCAGTAAAAGATCAAGTAAATTACTTAGCTTTCATTTTTAGGTGCTCCACTTTCATTTTCTTTCATTTTGGGGGCTCCACTGGCTCCCAAAACTCTGACACATGTTAGTCTTGCTTTGTGATAGCAGAGAGTTGTGCAGTGGATGATCAGCAAGATGGTGATCTCATGGGAGTTAATCCAATGTATGTGAAAGGATCAACAGGTTCTGCTAAGATCAGACTGTAAACATATTTAAGCATGACTAAGAATGCAGATGAACACCTTGTCAGTTTTTCAAAACCAATTAAATATGTTGTGTGCCTACTACCACTGAAATCAGGTGAATTAACCACGTAACTCCTATTCTATTGTGCCATACATGCCTGAATCTGTAGCTGCCTAAAAGCCCCCGTGGTGGCACTGAATACTTGTTGCTTCTCTTCAGATTAGAATCATAAAATTAGAAAAGAACTTCAAGATCACCAAGTCAAACCATCAACCTGACTGATTGAGTCCCATCACTAAAACATGTCCCTTACTGTCATGTCCACATGTCTTTTAAATAAAAATAAACAACAGCTCAGGGCACCTACAACACATCAAAACAGTGTACCCTTTGATGGAAACACTTTGGATAAAGGGCTTCTTATGTGTAAACATTATGCATTCTTTTAACATTTCCTAGTAAACATTCTAAAAATATTACATATGTATGGCAGTTGTTACTATCTACTCTTTCCTAAGCACGTGTATACTGGTGTATGTGTGTATATGTGTTTCTCACCCATGTGTAAGAAACACATATGTGTTTCACTTACACATCCCATTCTGGATGCCTTCTTGTTTGCCTTCTCACCCCATACACCTGAGCTGCTTTTCACAAGATGATTAAATTTAAATATGATTATAATAATAGCGCAATAAATGAGAGCAGCACATATAAATGAGAGCAACAACACTAATAAATGCTTTTAAGTCAAACATAATACATCCTCAAAGACCTTAATTCTTGTTAGGCACATGTTCTACTGCCCCTCATCCAAGACCACTTCAGTTCAGAGCCCTCCAACCACCCCCTCCCTAACTCAAAATCTCATCACTAAACCTCGTAACCACTATCAGTATAAACCTCATGACCACTAGTTTGATATTTCAGTATTGACACTTGCTTCTTACTTCCCATGACCTCTTAAAAGCTGGCCAAATTCAATTCTCATCTCCTCAAAGAGGCAAAGCACCAGACCTTGCTTATGCCAGGAGTTTCAAAATCCTGTGCACAGGTTGTCATTGTAGACATAACCAGTTTTTGTAGGACTCACAGGCAGAAAAGAAGACTTTCCAGGAAGGTGACATAAAGTATTCGCTTCTCTTGTCCTCACTGGGACAACAGCAAAACAAAATCCATGGAAAAATTGGAAAATGGATATTCTTTTAGAAACCAAGCTACAGTTTTCCTTTGCAAAATTTTCTTCTGGAAATGTTTGTAAATCTATGTAAATTTGTGGCTTAGAGTTCATCTTTGAGGTTTTGAGTTCAGCCTTAGTGTGAGACTTAGCCTAAACCACAGCAGTTTCACCTAGCTGCCACATGAAAACATCAATTGCAGTGTTGCAACCAAAAGTCTTACAAGGTTTGCCAAAATTCGAATGAGCTCTTCAACAAATCTATCCTTAACTATTAGTGGTTCAGCATTTTGTTATTAACATGGTGTCTTTGTACTATAAAAGTTATTTCAGATGTTGCTTTTGCTTCACAAATTTAGTATATACATAACCAGCTAAATACAAATTAAATTATGTATATTAAAAATGAAAACATAATCTCTTATTTTGTGATGACTAGTTTTCTTCCCTTTTAGTAGGTCATGAATATTTTCTGGCAAGATATGTCACTAGCTTATAACTTCATTAAGCTGCAGACCATACCTTATCCTTTCACTAGATCCCTGAAAAGAACTTTTGTGCATGCCAAACAGATATCCACTTGGTCTGTGGCTCTTGAAAGGTAAATTGCCAAGTTCCAGCAAGCAAATTAAGAGGTGCAATGAGAGCTAGCTGTTGCATTCTATCAAATCCTGCTACTGAATGTGTTGAAAAGCTTGCCCAGAGCCATGGCCTCACATATTTATGGTATGAATGGGAGACTCTTGGAGCTATGTATTGCCATAGTTCCCATTTCTTTTGTAATAAACTAGCTCAGCAGATGTAGCTTAGGTAAAAAGGAAATTCAAAGTCTCCTACTTAAAGAATAACCAAAACAAAGTTCTCTCTCTGGTCCTCTGTCTATGAGCCAGACTCAGAGCCAGACCTTCCTTGTACTGATTAATGTTTTATTCTCTGTGTAACCCAATGAAACTCAAAGGGTTCTCACATGGAAGAAAGTGCTGCTCAATAGCACTGAGAGTATTACTTCCAGGATATGGCACCAAATGTGTTTTAAATATATATATGTAACATTTAATTTCTAATACAACACAGATTAAATCATCGTATTGGTTTTCCAAGTCAGTTGCATTGTTCTCTTGGATTATAAGTTTTAAAGAAATAAGCTATAAGTTATATTATAAGTTATAAAGAAATCAGTTCTGGGTAGCTTAGATTTTCCTTAATAATAGATGTATAGTGGTTTTTGCAGTATTTGTACCTAATTCGTATCAAATGCAGAGCAGATTTTAATCTCTGTACTTGTGACTTGACTTCTGCCTATAGTCTGTAAGCTTCAGAATATTTAGCAAAACATTTGTGATCTGATTAGCCCTGCCTACTCCACTTGTGTATTTAAGTAAGAAGTACAAGATGAAGTATTAGACTCTGTTGATTTTATTTAGCCTGGTAGGTGCACAATAACTCTGAATTAAAACAGAAGCAAAAGAAGGGCCTGAGATTCACAAAGAAGCAGAAACTGAAGAACTGTGAATTTAGACTCCTAACAGAGCTTGTTAAACTATGATCCACTAAGGTGATGACAAGGGAGATAATAATAAATGTTTTTGTGCCTGTTGATACTTTCATTCATATATTATAGCAAGATGATTCAAAAATATTAATTACATATTTCTGAAACATTTTTGCACAATATACATAATAGCATCTGCATCTCAAGAAAAAAAGACTTTGTATATTAATCAGTAAAGGCTAATAAATTTACTATCCAGTGCCCATTGAAGTCCACAGAGAACTTCTATTGCCTTTGTGGGGTAGTAGGTTGGCCTTTTAGCATACCTTTCATGCCTAACAGTGCATGAATCTTTTGTATTTCTAGCTTTATCTGATATTGTTGCCTAACTCAATTACATATAAAAGTAAGAAGAGTGTACTCACTAGTCAACTTAACCCACTGCTTGTTGTTACTTGTTTATGAGACATTTTTCTACTTGATAGTCTTTAATCTGAAATTATATCAAGCTCTGTAATAAAGCTGAAAGAGATAATATCTATGGCATTTCCATTCCTCTGCTTCACTGATAACATTATTTAACAACACTAGCAAGTTAATTAAGACAGACCTTGCTGTCATAAATCCATGTTGCCTTCCTCATCAAATTAAGCTTTTCAGTTTATTGCTGAAGTTTATAAAACTGTTCTGGACATTCAACTGTGGATACTTTACTAACTTGTCCACAATATATTACGTATTCTTTTACAACATGGAGAAGTATTTAACACTCCTGCTTCCTCTGGAGTTTTGCATGTTTATATCTGATTAAATTTCAATTCTTCCTTTCCTTTGAAATCATTGAGAAAATTTTTATGTTTCTTGGGTATTTAAGGTATCTAATCTTTTAGCCATGTTTGTTCTTGTCTACATGTTATATAATCCAATTTCTGTGTTTCCTTGATTTCTTCATTTATGCAGTTCTCTTTCCCAGTTAACAGAAGTAAGCTACTGAATGAATATACCAGTTCCTTGTTCATTACCATTCATAGAGAACATATTTTTCCTCCTATCAATTGTAAATCCTATCCATAGAGCATAAAAATGAAATTGAGCTTTATCTTTATGGCTTTGTGAACCCTGTATTCTTTCGTGATGCATTTGTAAGCTGTTTTCTGTAAAAAAATTTGGTTTACAGCAATCAAAAAGGCAACAGCTCCAGTACACTAGATAGAGGTCCAAATTCAATTAAACCAGCCCTGTAGGAACTGATTCCCTGGGTATATTGCAAGGCAGGGCACTGAGGTTTTTTGGGACCAGATTTGTGGAAATCCTTACGTGGTCCTGAACTTTTCAAACACATAGTCTGAGGTTCTTCAGCTTATCCAATCTTGAGAGAAAACAAACAAACAAACAAACAAACAAACAAAAAAAACAAAACAAAACAAAACAAACACCACCACCACCACCACCAACAACAAAAAAAACAGTGAGATGGCTGAACCAAAGACAGCTATAACTGTACTGTGTGGGTACCATTGTTTAATATATAATGTTGGTTTTGTTCCTGAATGTGTCCATATGACTCACAAATTCCTACTCCAAACTGGAAAGGCTAAGTTCAAAGATCTGATATGAAATGATCATCTGCCTCAGCCACAGCTAGTAATCTGGATGAGCCTGAAAAAAAAAATCTTGGAGGTTAATATATCCTAAATTTAAGATATTCATAACAACCATGGCTTGGTGTTGTTTTTTTTTTAGCGTAACTATATAGAGTCAGGAAATGGGGTCAAATTGTGCTGGTTGGGCCAATCTTTAGCAAATATAACTCATAACTAATAATAATAATAATAATAACAATAATAACAATAATAATAAATATAAGTCTGCCAACAAATAAAGGTTCATATTTGGGAGAAGGTAAAAAGCTAGGGTTCAACGGATCGTTTCATTCTGTTACTTCACTGAAAGGAACACAGTTCTGCATCTTGACATTAATGAAAGGGACCCTATTTTTAGTAGTGCTTATTATTTTCTTGGATTGCTCTAAGTAAGGTATTGTCACCCCACCCCTTTGTTCTAGCTCTCTCTTGACTGGTTAATGAAGCAGAACTTGTTGAGACAATTCATTCTAAATAAGAGAGAGAACTGTTTAGAAGTATTATTTCTGTTTTATAACTTAATTTTGCTCATCATTTCAGGATCTTCCCTGTAGGATGTTTACTTTAGCATTTATAGCTTGGTGGGAAGGTTTTTTTGCCTTCATGATTCCTAAGACTACTTTACCATATTGATTGGTTAGTGGTTTGAAAGACTTTTTCTGTGTTGGCTTCATTACAGATTTTGGTCTTCTTCAGCTAGTCTCTAATTTTAGTCTCTGTTGTGGTATATCTATTTATTCTACAGATGCATTCCATGTTGCCTTTCCAGTCTTTTTCTACAATAGTTGTAAAATATTACAGAAAAATATTTAATATTAATAATACAAATTTCATAATTCTCAAGATTAAAGTAACATTTCCATATGTTTACTCAAAAGTTTCTTAAATAACACTCCAAATCAAATTCTAAAGATAATAATGGCAAAACTCTCACTGACTTCAATGGAAATAGGATTTTATATTCAACTATCTAGGAGATATAATATCTAGGAGAAGAAAATCACAGTAATACTATGTTTGGTTTTATTACTAGGTATTGTGCTTTATGCCTGGAGACTGACCTGGAAACCATGTTTTCAATATCACTGTTCCTCTCTCCAGTACTTCCTTGTTATCTAAAATACATTTTTGAAACCTTTCCTATCAATTCATCTTTTCTGTAGCTACCAAATATGCCTCTTTAATTTATGAGCAAAATTTAAGGCTAACTTCAACTGTCTCTCTCCTCTGTAATTCATTCTGTCATGAAAAACTGCAAGAGAACAATTTCCAGTTATCTCAGCTAACTCTGGAGTCATCTTAGTAGCAACCTTAATATTTTTCTATAGAGAAATAATTGCTGCATTTTTTTAAATTCTGTTTTTAAATGGTTACTAGCTACAAAGTACACCATTAAATTTACTACCATCCATGTCAGATATTGTTCTGTTCTTAATTTTCTCCATAGATTCTCTTCTCCCTTCATATATCATACCATCCCATTATTTATTCTGCTTTGAAGGAACTCACTACATGAAAATTCTAAATTGAAATACCAGACCCAAAGTCTATGTTTATTCTTACGTACTAAAAACCTGAAATATCTGTTAGCTCTATAAGAAATTGGGACAGTAATAATATACTACCATTTTCATTCTTCCCAGGAAATACAGCCAAGTTGTATTTGAGGAGTGATAATGTTCATTACCACCTTTCTTGTCTATGTGAATATTCACTATTTTAAATACCACTGTTCAGGTCATTTATCATCACTTTGACTTTGTGAGGGATTTTTTTTTTTTTTTTTTTGAGAAAAAGCTTTATGCAAATATATATATATATATATCACAAAATGTTTTTTGTCTTACAAGACTGAAGAATATAGCTCTCTGTCATTGTTCTGTTTCAGATGTGATAGGATTTTTTTTAACACAATGCTACACGTTATTACTTAATTAATTATCCTTCTTCCTTTTTTTAGAACATTTTTCTTCTCTTTTTCTTTTTCTTTTTCTTTTTCTTTTTCTTTTTCTTTTTCTTTTTCTTTTTCTTTTTCTTTTTCTTTTTCTTTTTCTTTTTCTTTTTCTTTTTCTTTTTCTTTCTTTTTCTTTTTCTTTTTCTTTTTCTTTTTCTTTTTCTTTTTCTTTTTCTTTTTCTTTTTCTTTTTCTTTTTCTTCTTCTTCTTCTTCTTCTTCTTTTTCTTCTTCCTCTTCTTCTTCCTCTTCTTTTTCTTTTTCTTTTCCTTTTCCTCTTCTTCTTCTTCTTCTTCATTTCCTTTTCCTCCCTCCCTCCCTCCCTCCCTCCCTCCCTTCCTTCCTTCCTTCCTTCCTTCCTTCCTTCCTTCCTTCCTTCCTTCCTTCCTTCCTTCCTTCCTTTCTTCCTTCTCTCTCTCTCTCTCTTTTTCCCCATAAAAGTGCTTCACAAGCTTTCATTCTGAAATCCACACAGCTGGTCATCTTTCTTTTTTGTTCTGTCTAAAAGCAGCCATATGTCATCAGCAACCCTCTCATGTATATTGAACTTCCTTAGCACATCAGCTTGTCTCTTTGAATGTGTTACCTGATGTCTCTACAGTGGCAAAACATAGGAAAGTGGGTTCTCCTACTCCTTTGTTCATCAGAACAGCAAGAGCTATGAATACTGTAGAGTTGGGGCATTTAGACCCTTGGGTCATATCTTTTATAGTTTTGCTTTTTAATTTCTCTCTGCTTCAGCTCAACTAGCTGACTCATAGAATATGGGTCAAATTAGCTCTATACGATGCAGTAGCACTGAAGATATCCCTTCTATAGGAAAGCTCCAGGCCTACTGATTGCTGGTGTGTTTGGTGTTATAGCAGCCCTGGCCCCTGTGATTCTCCATCTCTCTCTGTCTGTCCAGTTGCTTTATTTGGTGTTCAGTGTTTGAGTGAGTCTTCTCTAGAAAATAACAGAGACATCACAACAGTCTTTCCACTAAATTGTTAGCATCAATGCTTGAGCACAATTACAATGTGTCTGGCAGGATGTATGTGCAATAACAGAGAAAGATATTTATTCTAGGAGAGTTGGACTGAAGAAGTAAGATCTATAGAAAGTTTGAAAAACTTTTGGTTCAGGTAATACTCATAATCTTTTCTGAAAGAAAGTTTAGTAATTTTGGTTTTGTAGTTCTGTACAAAAAGCCCCTCTTCCCCTTCACCGCTTTGGATGACATTCTCTAATTAAGGGATTGAAAAGATTGGGATGTGGTGAGATGGATGATACCTTAGGCAGCTAGGACCACAGTTTAAATGGACCTCCTAACAATGAATAGACTGGCAGAGTAGTGTGCTCATAGCTCTTTCTGTTGCTGTTGAATTTTGAAACTTCTGGAACACAAGTGGTTTCTCTCCTTTCTAGATGGGGTGCAGTTATCACATAGAATCAGAAGTGCATCCATTTTGGAGCTCATTCCCATGTGTGGAGCACAATCTTATCATCTGTAGATGGAAGACTGATGTTTTGCAGCACTGATATTTGGCCATTCAGTAGCACTGAAGAGTTCATGAGATACCCATGGTTACCTTGGCAATAAAGTGATGTGATATACTCAGTAGAATGGGAATTTTTAGAGGTGGTGAGATTTTGAAAGCTATTTCCTTTTTTATGAGCATTAACTCATTTTTTACTAAGATTTATTTTTTATTCAGACAATTAAGGAACGTTTTTAATTGGCTGAAGAAAAGTTGAAGGATGTCAGTATATTCTTTAATCTTGTCATTTGTAACAATCTATGGCATTTTGTACTCATTATGCTTTTTAAGGTCAAATAATGTATTCTTTCACCGTCTGATTAGAAAATCTCTTTTGTGTTCCTTCCTCTGAATTCATCTTTCTAAATAAGAAAATAAATTTTGTGTGAAAATTTATAATTTGTACTTCAGCCTGAGTAAAATTATTACTTACATACACATAACTCCCAAGCTTAAAACCGGATCCAATTGTGTTGGACATGCATGGTACTTAAACACCACTGGTTATTGTTTCTTTTATTGGAAATGAATCAACAACAACACTTTTACAGAAAAAAATGCTTCAAAATCACACAGATGAACATTTAAAAGCCACCAGTAAGAAGCTTAAAGCCTTGCCTTCACATCTGTAATAGATTTGGCAGGGTTTTTGTCATGAAATCATGATCCTTAGATGTTCAGAAAAAAAAAGGAACACCTTTCTCTGATACATACCTGTGTATTTGAGGCTGAAATGACACTAGTCTGCAAGAGGTTCAGAATGATTCAGAAAGCATGTAACGCTGTGACCTGTACCTTTAATTCATTTCAGCTAGTTCCACGCTGATGAAGTGATCTATCATCATGGCTACCATATTATAGCATGTATTCCTACAAGAAAGTTCAGCCACTGCAGGGGTTACTGGACTAACACCGCCTGGCACCCAGCAGTGCACAGACTAAACTGTAGTTTTAGTTAGAGAATATGGAAACTGACAACAAATTATTACTTGTGGTCTTTTTCCAGTTTTCAAGTGCAAACATACCAAAGTTTATTTTAAATCTGAGCCAGTCAGACATTTAGTAATATAGATCAAAGAAGAAATGAAGGCCTCCCATGCTTATTATTTCAATATGATGTCTGTTCTAATAAAGTGTAAGAATGCCTGTGATAGACTAACTAGTAGGAATTTTCTGGTTCTGTAGTTTAGGCTTAAATATATACATATATTTGTAAATTAATCAGAAACATATTGTGGTGGTTTCAGTTCCTCAGAAAGCTGATTGTTTTCAATCCTTTCTTTAATCTTAGAAATATGGTGGCAGCCTGCCAGAATACTTTCAGATAAACAGTCCACTTCACATTTAAAAGCCATAGAATCACTGATGTTGAAGGGAAAAAAAAAATCAACAGAAACAACACCAGTTCTTTTTCTCTTCCCCAAAATGTAGAACATTATTTTAATAAGTTAGTTCTTGTGCTATTGTCCCTCACTCTTAATTAGAAATAATAAAAGCCATCTG